>NC_133325.1:436880831-437148331 GCF_042186555.1 Aquarana catesbeiana | reverse complement strand
GAGGCATCCCTGCGCCTCATGCAAGAGGCCACCCGTTTTTTAAAGAGCCCCCCCGAAGCGGAAGAGTCCTATGGCTGCTACTTAGCCAGCAGGCTTCTTCAAATGGATTGGGAGCAGCGCCTCATTTGTGAGCGACTATTTGGGGAAACAATCCAGAAGGGGCTGCAGGGCACGCTAACACGAAACACCCAACTACATGAGGCAGCCCCCCCTACTCCTCCTCCTGCCACAACTGAAACACCAGAGCCACAGCCTCGAAAGAAGGCTACAGGGAAGGCTGCAGGGAAGGCTGCAGGGCAGCGTAGAGGAAAGGCTGCAGGGAAGAGAAGAAAGTGATGACTTGGGTTCAGTCTGGTCTGACAGAAGACGCAGGCTGTTGTAGTACCACAGTCTGGGGACATCTATATCATCTGCTGGTGCTGTTGATCTCTGGGATTCTTGGACCAGATTGTGCTCCCTCTTATATGGACTCCTCAAGATCCCTATTTTCTTGTACACATACTTTTTCCAGCGTTGACTTCCTCTTTATTTTATTTAGACCATAAATAAATGGATCTTTTTTGAGTTTAGGTTTTTTATTTTAAATCATAGATTTTAGACACAATGTTTTAAATTAACAAGGGACAACAATCTCATTGATTTTGCAAAAACACAACAAAAATAGATTAAAATAATGTTAATAATGTTCGAGTGGTAAGTATCTAAAAAAAAAAAGATACATAACCAAAAACGGTTCTTTGGGTTAACTTTATATAAAAAAAATAACAAATCACTATAAAAACAAAAATTATAAAGGGTTCTTTGTGGTAACTTTACAAACATTAAAAAAAATTAAAAAAATATATATAAAAATGGGTTCCCTGTGGTAACTTTACAAAAAAATTTAGAGATAAACAGAAAAAAAGTTCCACAACAATCATAAAATAAATATCTGGATAAAAATTACAAGAAAAGATGACTCCACCAAAAAAAAAAAAAGTTTAAAAAGTATTATTAGTATGGAAACATTGTTTTGAAAAAGCATACCATGTCATTCATGAGATCAAAGAGAAAAAGAATCCAGAAATCTGTTTGGGAGAACTCTGTTTGAATATGAACAGCAAAACATCTTCGTTCTTTATAGCATTCGTAAAGAAGACATTAAATGCGCTGCATTCAATGATCACAGATTTTGCAGCGTGAGGAATGTGCTACCTACAATACGAACACTAGTTTTACTAGACCGAGTGCTTCCGTTTAGTTTTTGCTTATGAGCATGCGTCGTTTTTTTGTCCTTCGGACTAGCATACAGACGAGCGGACTTCGGGGTCCGTCGTAGTTACGACGTAAAGATTTGAAGCATGTTTCAAATCTAAAGTCCGTCGGATTTGAGGCTAAAAAAGTCCGTTGAAAGTCCGGAGAAGCCCACACACGATCGGATTACCAGCCAGCTTTAGTCCGTCAGCGTCCGTTGGACTTTTGTAGACGAAAAGTCCGACCGTGTGTACGCGACATTACATTTTAGGTTGTAACATGAGAAAATGTGGAAAATTTCAAGGGAGTATGAATACTTTTTCAAGACACTGTACATCAAGGATGCATTACTCTGGGGTCACGGCCCAGGTACAGATGTCCTCTTTCCTGTCGCCTAACTTCCCCATGACGAATGGAACTCGGCAGGGGTGTCCTATCTTGCCATTGCTTTTTATTTTGTGCCTAGAACCCCTGGCTGAGTCTATTCGTATACATCCGGATATTCATGGGGTGGTGATGCGACAGGGGGAGTATAAATTATCGCTCTTTGCAGATGATATACTGCTGACTGTTACCAGGTCGTTGCTATACCTCCCTTCACTACACAATTTACTCTCTGCCTTTCGTGCCATTTCAGGCTATAAGGTTAACACATCTAAAACTGAAGCCCTTCCGATACACATCCCATCCTCTTTGTTATCCCAGCTCAAAGATGCTTATCCCTATAAGTGGTGTACCACCTCCCTCAAGTACTTGGGTATCGTTCTCACTCCCTCTTACTCCTCTCTCTATTCTGCAAATTATCCCCCTCTACTTTTAGACATCAATAAATCCCTGCAAAGACGAAACTTCCCCTGTCCCTCCTAGGCAGGATAAACATTCTAAAAATGTCTGTTTTACCTAGGCTTTTATATAATTTTGAAACATTACCTGTTGCCATTCCCACATCTCAACTTAAAACAATCCAGAGAAACTTTTTGAAATTTATTTGGAAGGGCAGGGCTCATCGCATAGCGAGCTCAGTGGTTCTTGCCAAAAGATCTATGGGGGGCCTGGGAGCACCGGATGTTGTTAAATATTACTACGCCTCCCATTTGAGGGTCATTGTGTCTTGGTCCTCTTTACAGGCACCAAACCTTTGGTTCCTCATTGAGAAAGGTGTGTTGTATCCAGTGCATCCATTCTCTTTAATATGGACTCCCTCTCCTACCATGGATCCCATTTATAAACGCCAATGCACTGGTCCAATGAATTTTACCCTAGCTATATGGCCTAAGTGCCTCAAAGATTTCCCTCTTAGTTCACCATGTTCCCCTCTTATGAATGTTCTCTTCAATCCAACGATCCCGGACAGCCTGTCTTTGGGTAGAGTATTTCCATGGATAATTGCTTTCCTATTTCAACTTAGAAACCTAATCCATCCAATCTCATGCAGGTTGTATACATTCGATAGCCTGTGCGAGAAATTTAACATCCCAAAACATTTATTCCACTTCTATTTACAGGTCAGACATTTATTCTATTCCACTCCCCACTCCTGACCCTAGACAAACCCACACCCTTTGAATATCTGTGTGCCCAAGGTCCCCAACAGCTACATTTAATATCATCTATTCATCATATCCTCCATGAGTCAACCCCTCTCACTGAGTCATCTCACCTATATATGAGGAGATGGGCTCAGTTGATAGGCAGACCCATTTCCTTACAGTCGTGGGATAGGATATGGTCGTCCACCTTTGGGTCTTCTAAATGTGTACTCCAAGGAGAAACGTTGTGGGACGGGTGTTGGATCTCAATTCCACATTTTCTGGCAATGTTCTATGATTCAGCCCTTTTGGCATGAAGTGATGCAGTTGATACAGAGAGTGGTAGACGTGTCCCTTCCATTAGATCCTCTACACTACCTTTTGGGCCTTCCTTTTTCTGGTGTCACCAAAAAGGGTAACAGACTGATTTCATACATTCTTCTTGCTGCCAAAAGGCTCATTCCATTATGCTGGTTTTCGAACACCCCACCTCCGTGGTCTAGATTCCTTCAATTAGTGGCCGAGATTCGGAGGATGGAGTACTTGACGGCATTTGTGCATGATAGAATTACTCAATTTAATAAAATATGGGACCCCTGGGATCGATCAGAATATGGTACGCCTGTGCCATTCTGTACACTGTAAACAGCTTCTTTATGATCTGTTCCCTATATACGAGCTGGCACCCTCCTTCTTTTTTATACTATAAATTTGCTTTTATCTTTTTGTTTGACCTCTTTTTTGTTATATAGCTATTATCTATGAGCTGTCTTTAGGTTCTGATATGATATACAGGACACATCTGTGCTCTGTATATATGGACACTTCTATTTGTAACCGTGTATTCAATACTATAGCTTATATCTGTGTATTTTCTGTACTACTGTTTTGTTTTTTCTATGAACAAAAATTTAATAAAAAATTACAATTAAAAAAAAAAAAAAAAAAAAGGATGCATATATATAATGCCTTTAAAAGTATATGTTCCCCCAGTGTGCCCCTGGACGGCGTCAATGATGTCAGTGTTCCCCCAGTGTGTCCCTGGACTTTTTATTTTTATTTTTATTTCATTTACCTAGTGCAACTCAGTAAAAGTGGTATAAGGGACATGAACGACTGCAAAAAAAAAATTGAAAATTTGAAAATGCCCTCAAAGCCATACCACTTGACTAGCAGGTTTAATACTGTATTAAAACCAAAACCAAAAATGTAATATTTTGCAGTTTACCAATCATTAGATGTGGTGGCTGCATTAGTTTTCTTTTTAGGCTTTTTTCCCTATGTTTCCATCTGGTGATTTGGCCAGTAATACACCTCCAGTATTATGCCCCATACACACGGTCGGACTTTGTTCGGACATTCCGACAACAAAATCCTAGGATTTTTTCCGACGGATGTTGGCTCAAACTTGTCTTGCATACACACGGTCACACAAAGTTGTCGGAAAATCCGATCGTTCTGAACGTGGTGACGTAAAACACGTACGTCTGGACTATAAACGGGGCAGTGGCCAATAGCTTTCATCTCTTTATTTATTCTGAGCATGCGTGGCACTTTGTGCGTCAGATTTGTGTACACACGATCGGAATTTCCGACAACGGATGTTGTCGGAAAATTTTATATCCTGCTCTCAAACTTGGTGTGTCGGAAAATCCGATGGAAAATGTGTGATGGAGCCTACACACGGTCGGAATTTCCGACAACAAGGTCCTATCACACATTTTCCATTGGAAAATCCGACCGTGTGTACGGGCCATTAGAGTGCCCCAACTCTGGATAAAGGAAAACAAGGGGCACAGTAGACAGCAGCATTGTCAGCCTGGAGGCCAGGTGAGTGTTAGATGTACTAGCAGATTTAAATACATTAAATATGGAAGCTAAACTACAGCTAACACTTTATAATCAGTTACGTCAAACTGTTTTTTTCCTTTTGGAATAAAGGTTTTACATGAATAAATAAAATCCGATTTTGTAAGCACTCCTGCCATTGTTAAATGGTTTGTCTCATCCCTGTAAATTGATACATCTGGAGGAAAGCTTGTTCATTTGAAAGACAGCAGACTGCCTATATCACCAGATGAAAATAAAGGAAAGAAAGCCTAATAAAAAAAATAATAATAATAATAATGCAGCCATTACAAGAATTGGTAAGCAGGAATATAATAAATGTTTGCTTTTGGGTTTAATAATGCTTTAGGGCATCTTCCAAGCAATTTATTTGCATTGTTTGAAGGAATTTAATGTTTTTATTATTGCCCTTTATACCTTATTAAACGAGTTGCTCTGTGCTGAATGGTCGGAATGGTGTTATTATTTTTTACATTAGTACATGTCACACATGGCCCATATCCTTTGTTTGATCATAGGGCTTACTGTGCCGTTGTTATTTTTTTTTTATTTAAAAAAAACAAAACCGGAAATGTAATTTAGAGACAAATGTTTTTTTTCTTTCTGAATGTCACTTTTGCTGTAGTACATCCTACATATGTGGTACTTTACAGGTATGTTAAAGGCATCCCTCAAGCATCATTTCAAGGAGTTGTGCATTCTTAAAGTTTCACTAAGCGTTATTAAAAGAGCTGTTTCTCTTTGAATGGTCTTTTTTTTTTTTTATTATTATTTTGCAATGGTACTTGTTCTTTCTGGAAGTGCCCAGCTCCCTATGCTTTTTTTTTTACTATCTCTTGCCTATTAAACTTGAAAATAGAGAGAATTGATTTTCAAGATTCTCCTCCCATTGCCTGTAATGGGGTTTGCATTTAAGTATGCAAGTTTGCAATCCATATATCATCTATATATCATATGTTCTATAATGACCTAAGCCAGCAAAGCAGGATTGTATGCACCTTCGTTTCTAATTTAATTAAATTAGGATATCCATAGTGGGCTAAAGAAGGTGGTTGCAGGTAAATGCAATGATGGGTATCTCCAATGTAATGGGGAATATAAATTAGTAAGTTATTTCAAGTGAGAGCAAAATCCAACTGAGAACGGTTGCTATTTAACTGCTATACAACCTAAGTGTCCACATCCAATCTCCTTGCTTTTTTTTTTTTATTAAAAAGGAGACACATTAAAGTTTAATAAAATAATTTAAAAACAACTCCCAAAAATGTAAAAAGCCCCCCTCACCCCCACATATACGCACATGCAAACACAAACATGCCCAATACAAAAATGATGATTGCACCACAGATGTTAAGTATTACCACACATGCTTGAGTTAGAGCAATACAGCTAGGTCCATTATTCACTGTTAACTCTAAATGTGCTGTAAAGACTTTTAAAAAGCTGTAAATGGCCATTTTTTTATAGTTATAGTCTTTTACAATTAATTGCAATTTTGAGGCTTTACATATTTGGTATCTATTTACTTGACACAACTGAAATTTTTATATTTTACCAAACATTTGGGTATTGTATTGTGTTTGTGTGCATTAAAATTAATTTGGGTGTATTGTATAGTAAAAATATAGATTTTGTGACAAAAAAATTGTCAGCTGCCACCATTTTGTTCTACAAGGACTCTCCTTTTACAAAATATACAATATATGTGGGTCTTAAATAATTTTCAGGCCTAAAATGCGCATTTTAACATATGTGCAAAAAAAAATGAAAAAAAAAATACCTAAAAAGCGAAAGGGTTGAACCACAACACTAGCTAGCCCCCTATTTGGCAATGGTCAAAATAATATCATTGCTTCCACTGTGCTGTGACATGCTCTGTGAGGCACTATTAGCTATTCCCCTTGCTCCAACCCCTTGCTACGCTCCAATCTCAGGATCACTGACACTGCAAAGTTCCCAGGAATGTTAACAAACATTTATTCTTTTAGAAAATATGGTCCAGTGTTTAAGCATTTGCTACTGGTGAATATATTTTTTAGAAAAAAAATCATATATTCCTTAAATACAGTGATTCATAGCCTATGCGTATAATTTTATCAAATTCTTTTCAAAGGTTTCTTCAAACTTCTGCTTATTGTTTCAAATCAAATCTATTCATATGCTAAATCACATAACATTTGTTTTACATACCGTATATATTTTGATATTGTGCTTGTTGTCATATTTTTGTCATAGAAACAGGTTTCACTAGTATTAACCACCTCAAGACCGGACACTTTCATGCACCTTCCTGCCCAGTCAAATTTTCAGCTTTTGGTGCTCTCACAATTTGAATGACAATTACTCAGTCATGCAGCACTGTACCTAAATTAAATTTGCATCATTTTTTGAGACAGGTAGATCTTTCTTTGGGTTGTATTTATTCACCACTGGGTTTTTTATTTTTTGCTATATAAGTGAAAAAATACAGGAATTTTTTCTTAGTTTCTGTTTTAAAATTTAGCAAATAAATAATCTTTTTTCCATGGATTTAGGCTAAATATATATTATTCTACATTTATTGAGTAAAAATAACCCAAATCAGTGTATATTATTTAGTCTGTGAAAGTTATAGAGTCTACAAACTATGATATGTACTGCAGTGCCCTCATACATCAAAAACATAAGAAAAGGACTTCCATAGTGTAATAGCGTAAAAAAAGTCCATTTATTTATAAAAGCATATAACAAAACAAATATCCCAAAAAAACTGTATATACCTACCCAGTTGTACACTTGGACAGGATAACAACGATTCCCGACAGAAAAAACAATTTGAAACCACTAAAAACAGAACGTGTATCGAGATGGGGGATGCCGGAAGCTGTCGGCATCCCCCATCTCGATACACATTCTATTTTTAGTGGAATCAAGAGGGCAAGAAATTAGAATGGGTGGCACATACACATGCAATTGACTCTTGCAGTGACACTGACAGCAGTGTGCAGCAGCACAGATGATGATGGCACCTCACCAACATGACACCGACCCCTTCTGAATCACAGTGACTCTCTCTCTCTCCATGCCAGGTTGTCCCTTCAGTCCACTCCTGACTTGCCTTCCTCCCGTTCCACAGACCTGCACATGAGGTGCCCTGTTCCCATGCACCATGACTTCATGCGACACGCTGCCGACACAGTCCGAACACACTGTAGCAGGCACTCAGATGGTCTCGGCCAAACGTCACAGCCATATTTTTTACTGGCAACCTTTTTCTTTCACTGGCATTTACTGGCAGGAGAAAAGTGCCCATTTTTTACTGGCTGCCAGTAATAATACTGGCGGTTGGCAACACTGTGGTACATGGCTGTCCCCAAGAATATCATGTTCACTGGCCAGGAAATACAGAAGTCTGAAGAAAGAAAGAACAAAAGGCTCCCTGTGGTTCTAGGAGTACAGTTGTTCACAGGGAATGACTAGTACTGGTCTCTCAAAGAAGCATAGTCAGTCAGATGTGCAGATCAGTCAGTTCAGGCTGCAAGCAGAGGCATAGCCAGAAAACAGGCATAGGATCGGTCCTGGCAACAGGCAGAAATGTGGTCAATAAACAGGCCAGGGTCAGTACAGGCAGCAGGCAGAGGCAACATTGTACTGGTGTGGTGGTCATCTGGAACATTGTTGCTGGCTGCACTGGTCTGGTGACACTGGGGACTAGTGTGGCAGCAATCAGGAACACTTTAACTGGTGTGGCAGGGATCAGGGACAATATGACTAATGTGGTGGTGATCAGGGACACTGTAACTGGTGTGGTGGTGATCAGGGGCAATATGACTGATGTTTCTGTGATCAGGTACACTGTAACTGGTGTGGAAGTGATCAGAGACAATATGACTGGTGTGGCAATGATTAGGAACAATATGACTGGTGTGGCAGTGATTAGGGACACTGACTGACAGCGCAGGTCTGGTGACATTGTACTGCTGTAGCGGTAGCCATCAGGGATAATGGCTGGCGGCACTGACATACAGTCTCGGATCAGAGCAGCCTGCCATTGTACATGATGATGTCTTCATAGTGACACTCTCTGCTCTAGTGACACTATGTAGAAAAAAGATGTTTATATATATATATATATATATATATATATATATATATATATATATATATTTTTTTTTTTTTTTTTTTTACGTTTTGTCACCAGAGCAGCGCAGTGTTACCATACTTAACGCTGCACTAATCTAGGGAGGTGATTGAGATTTTGTTTTTGCACTAAGATTGCTTATACAGCCTTGATGGCTATATAAGCAATCAGTTCTGATAGTTCTTGGCTGCATATGTGTAGCCATTGAGAAGTACTGTGATATCTATGATTGGCCCTGTACCACGTGAGCTCTGTGACCAATCACATAGATCACAGGAATTCTTAATGGCTGTATGAATGACAGCCATTGTTTACTACTGGACATGTGGTTGCTGTGATTGGTCACATAGCATAGCCAGAGGCACAGTACTTGGAGGGTGTATGGGCTGGTTCTCCCTGAACAACTCCTGTCCTGCCCGGAAGCATATGTTGAAGCAGTTAAAGAGACAAGAAAGTAAAAAGTGAAAGTTAATCTATGATGCATACATGCAGCACAGTTCAGATTTTCTAGAGATTGCTGTATTACACTAGACTTCTTACTCCTATGTGGCAGGAATGCACACTCTAGTGCATTCACAGTAACAACTACTGCAGGCTTATGTACTGCCTTTCACACACAGTACAGTTGATGCAAACAATGAATGCCAATACTAAAGGGTTTATTATAGCCACCAGTCATATTTAAACCAGTATTAAATTATTAATGTAATTGGTGATTACAGGAAGTAGAGAGAGAAGATAAACAGCACAGATGTCAAGAAATGCACATACTGCATTTCTGATGATTCTGCATAGAGGTATATGTGCTTATTCAGCAGCAGTTTAGATAGAATTCAGATAAAGGTAAACTGAGTGAACTACAGTGTTTGATAGATAATACTTTCACCTGACTAGAACCACAATGGAACTGTTTTAATGGACCAGCTACAGCACAGTGAGCTCCACCTCAGCCAAATATAATGGTATAATACAGAAGTTAATTGTCTGTGGCTTGGTCACAGCTGTCTGGTGTTGTCCTGGGCCTTCATGATGCTGTTTGTTCATTAGGATTCTATAATAAACCTCTGAGGGCTTCACAGAACAGCTGTATTTATACAGAGAATAAATTACACACAGGTGGACTCTATTTACTAATTAGGTGACTTCTGAAGGCAATTAGTTCCACTAGATTTTAGTTAGAGGTGTCAGAGTAAAGGGGACTTAATACAAACGCACACCACACTTTTCACACATTTATTTGTAAAGAAAAATTGAAAACTGTTTATCATTTTCCTTCCACTTCACAATTATGTGCCACTTCGTGTTGGTCTATCACATAAAATCCCAATAAAATACATTTATGTTTTTGGTTGTAACATGAAAAAACATTCCAGGGGTATGAATACTTTTTCAAGGCACCGTATAGTATGTTGGGCTCCTGGTGCTACTTGCAAACCTATATCAATATTTATCTATTATATTTTAATTCTCAATATGTCTACCAAACATTACAATCGAGATTCTTGCTGAAAAAAAAGCCAAATGCCAAAGGTTCTCTTGGAGCTACCTTCACCACTTCCTGTATATGTCAAAAGTACACATCTATCCCTAAGGACAACAAAGACGTATATATGATTTTTAAGGTGTATTATCTCTCAATAAATTCTCAGAAGATTCTTGCTGAACAACTTTTGTATGGCTATCGCACATAAAATGTTAGAACATTAGGAAAAGTGCTAGCACTGGGTAGTGAAAGATGTTTTACCCAGAGCTATGATAATAACCTCTATTACCAGATAAGATCAGGAAGACACCAAGCACTTACCTTCAAGGACAATGCTAGGATGCCATTTTCCATACAATATTGCTTAGGATGAGTATAACTGTTGCCCTGTATAAAACTGGGCGGCACAGTGATGTAGTGGGTAGCACTCTCACCTAGCAGTAAGAAGGGTCGCTGGTTCGAATCCCACCCACGACACTACCTGCCTGGAGTTTGCATGTTCTCCCTGTGCCTGCGTGGGTTTCCTCCGGGTACTCCGGTTTCCTCCCACACTCCAAAGACATGCTGGTAGGTTAATTGGATCCTGTCTAAATTGCCCCTAGTATATGTATGAATGTGAGTTAGGGACCTTAGATTGTAAGCTCCTTGAGGGTAGGGACTGATGTGAATGTACAATGTATATGTAAAGCGCTGCGTAAATTGACGGCACTATATAAGTACCTGAAATAAATAAATAAATAAATAAACTATATGGATTGATGCAGAGAAAGTTTAGCAATGCACTTGTTTTGCCTGTGCTATAATAAATACTGACTGTAGCTTGGGCTGACAGTGCAAATTCACTTCAACAGTTTCACTGGGCAGCCAACCACATTCCTACAGAGCTGCTGATGCACATATTGTTTAAAATTTGGGCACTCATGTGTACGGTGCACATATAAAGAAACATAATGCCACACAATAATGTTTTTTTTTTCATTTTACATTTTAATTGTTTAAAACTATTTCTGGCCTTTCTGTTAGTCTTCACTCATTTTTGTAAAGAAATTTGAGAAATAAGTAGACTTCTATTTGTTATCCTTAGTCCTTCTAATCCAGCAATTTGCATACTTTTTTAATAGACAGTGCAAAGACTGAAGTTTAATAAAAATGCCGTTACTTATGGCATCTAATCAAACCTAATTTTACTGTAGTAAGATTTGTGATAGATGAATATTTGTAAGGGGCTGAACAGATGCGGTTGTAGAAAGCAGATTTGTCCAATGATTCTGTAAAGATTCTCTGTCCTGTTTTGTGGAATTGGAAGGAAATTAAAAGGACACGGAAAGGGCTTCTGTGTACTGGAGCTATAGGGTTTCTGCTGTGGGTTGATAAATATGATCTCCTCAGGTCTGTTCCTGTGAAGGCTTTTGAAACATCAAAACGTGAAGCAGTCTCCCCTTATTATAAGCTCATATCTCCCAACTGTCCCAGAATCCTAAGGACTGTAGTGGGATTTTAACACCTCCATGGGCCGGTGTTGGAGTTCTCATTTCAGCACCTAGCATTAGCTCCTTTACTTCTTATTCGGGCTGAGTGATCTCCTTCCAGACATGAGCACTATAGATCTAGCAGAAGGAGGCAGTAGCATGAGAGCATGTAAAGCAGTGGCGAAGCTGAAAATTCTTTCAACCGGGGCAAAAAATCTGTTTGGTGCCCCCTCCTTCCCGAAGAGGATGGTGTCAGTAGAGCAGTGGATTGTGTCAGCAGTTTTTATAGCATTTTTAAAAATTATTCTTTACAGGTTTTTAGGAGCCCTGTTGGGGGCTTTCGTGAAATATCAGGAGTCTAAACAGACCCTTGATGTCTCACTGTTGAGACAGAGAAAGTGTTTGAGGACATATTTCCCAGTCCCTTCCTCTGCAGCCTCAGCTGCACTGGACAGATAATGAACAGAAGGCTCTTTACAGAACATCTTCCTGTTCGTTTAAAACTGAAGCATGATAAATACAGTTTACTATGCTTCAACTATGAATGAAAACACAGTGAGTGACCGGTAACGATCAGTCACTGTATTCCTTTACAAAAGGAAGCGCTGGTAAATTACATATTTACTGGCCCCTTCCCCCACTCTCCATCCTAAAGCAACCCCAGCAGACAGCCATAGAGGAGGGAAGCTGGTAGTGCTGCAGTATTTCCCTCCTACAGCAGCTGAATGATGCAGGAGGGAGAGAAGGAGGATCCAGTTTTCAGCTGCTACATCCCTGATCCCGGTTCACCCCATGCGAATGCATATGTGACCTGTCCTCATTTCATACTGTGCAGAGTAGTTGGGTATTCACTGTGCGGGGGGGATGCAGCTGAGTGAATGAAGGGAGATGACTCACGCCCTACTCTCCACTCCCAAATCCTTGCATTCTACACTCTTCTTCTCCATGGCTGGAATAATGGTGCCCCCATGGCAGGCTGTGCTGTTGATATGGCCATGCTGTCCCAGCTCTCTCTGCCTTCAGAACTTCTCATGGTTTCTGACACCCCCTGGTGGTGTCTAGGCACATGCCCCCCCCCCCCCCCCCCAGTTTTGGCCCTGCCCAGGAACATCAGTCAAGTATGGTATATACATAGTTACATTGACCTGAGTTGAATAAATGTAACTATATATAAATAATACAGCCATGCCTGGGATTATTCTTGAAATTGCCCAGGGATGTACAGTACTGCAGCTGTCCCCACAGACTGGATTCTGGGAAACAGGCCAGGACAAAGCCGCTGCTGGACAGCTGTCTAAAAAAATAGGGCTGTATCGGCAGATCTGGGACACTTGTCAGTTATGAGGGTAGATTTTCTCAACTCTGAAATTTACTAACTGTTGAGACAGGTGGCAAGCGGTGGGGAGAAATGCTGCTGTGGTATCTGTGATCACAGCTACTGCATGTATCTATTATTATTGTCATTAGGACATTAGATTGCTATTGGAGATATCATCATAATGTGTATGGAGACATGGAAAGTTGCTTAAGTGACCATATGACCTGTGAATGTGCTTTTATATTTATTTATTAGTAATATGAAAATGTGGCTATTCATTTGGATTTATTATCATAGTTTATTATAAACTATGTTAATAAACCCAAATAAATATCCACATGTTCATATTACCAACAAATAAATCGAAAAGCACATTCACAGTGCATATGTTCACTTTAGCAACTTTGCACATCTCCATATACATTATCACAGTATGGCATCTCTAATAGCAACCTAATAGCCTAGTGTCAATAAGAATCATGGATAACTGCAACCTTCATCACTGCACTTATAAAAAATTAATTAAATGTTGACAAGAAATCAAAATTAAGCTTTTTAATTCTATTTGGAAATAAGACCTGAGGAGATGTTGTGGCAACACTGGAGACTTTTGTATTGTGTGCTCCGGACAACAATCACCTCTTCCTTCAAGGCAGGCAAAGCTTGTGCCTCTCTCTCTGGAAGGATGCCCTGCCCCTCTCCCCAGCAGCTGTATTATCTGTGCAGAGCTCTGACTTCAAACATGGAGGAGTAGAGATGGAAGGGGAAAGGAGCTGCACATTCAGAGGATCACTCTGTTCCGGGGATGGAGCTCGGGGTGAAAATATCCAAGGACAGACAGCTAGCAAGCAGGACTGTTGATAGCTATGCACACCAACCTCCTCCCAGCCCTCTTCACCTCGCTCCTGGTGCTGGGCCAAAAGGAGTAGTGATTTTGCTGTCACTGATCCTGTCAGCAGTGGCACCACTCTCTATGCGGCGCAAGGGGCACATGCCCCCCCCCCGCCCCCTCCCCTAGTTTCGGCCCTGCTGTATAGGTAAGTAAAAGCAGAAAAAATGCCAGAAGCTCTTGGAAGAGATGACCAGAACCATCCTTGCAGACACATCTGAGGACAGCCAAAGCATGCAGGGGTGGTCCCTGAAACAACAAATGTATTCCAGTGTTACAAGAGGATAACTGTATAGAAGGTGTATTGAGCACTGTCTGTACTGCCTTACAGCCACTACCCAGGATATACTTTCTTTCTCTAACTGTGGCTTTTCAAGGCACATTTCGCTCTGATTGTTGTCTGTGAATCTGTACAGACCATCCTTAGTACTGACACTCTGATACTTAAGAATTAAAAGAAGAGAAGAAGGTTAAGAGTGCAACATCAGAAGGACGGAGAACTGCAGAGTGGCAGAAAGCAGCAGAAAAAATTTAACAGCATGCTGTCAGGAGAACCTGAGGTTGTACAGAGGTAGGGAGGGAGAAGGGAAGTTATACAAAAGGTAGTGAAGGGGTATGGATAAGAAAAGAAGACAGTTATCCAGAGGTTGTACACAGGTATGGAGGAAGGAAGGGGTTAATTTCACATTTATACAGAGGTAGTGGGTGTTTGGATAAGGAAGGCTATCTTTTCCTCCTGCTGACCAGCAATATAAGGGACACTATGACACATACTGCTGACTGCTGCACTTTATATATTGTGTTGTGCATTGCAATAGTGCTGACTCCTGACCAAAGTGTTTATTGTCTCAATGGTTGCTGGTTGCTAAGTAGTTTTTTGACTATTTTAATGAAGTCTCTTCTTTAAGGTAGACTCCGCAGAAGTGTTAGCTCTCTGTCTATTTATACTCTGTTTTACTTTTTAACCTGTTGCTTTTACCTCCCACTGGCTCGTTAAGAGGTTCTAAATGATGGAAGACAGAGGCAGAGTTCCTGAACATGTGATCATTGTGATTGGCTGTTACAGCAGCCACATGATCAGGAACTTATCCCACCAGCTCCCAATCAGTAGCGGTGGCCTGGAGCTGGCAGTGGCCATTCGGTCAGTGTGCTGGAAGTATGCAGTAAATGTGCTCTCAGCATGGAACAGTGCTGTGTTTGTATATGTAGCACTGACCCCCGAAGGAGCTGCTGATATTTTAATTGGGCCTGTACTCTGCTTCTTTACCCCCTTGATTTCTCTCAGTCCCCTTGACACAGCTGTGGTGCAATATAGTGTGCGGTAAAAACCAAAAGACAATTTCAAAATATACCATGTAATATACCTTTTTGTCTTTACCTTTAATCTCCAGCCTCCACCTGATCAATAATACAAAGGAAAACAACACTCCACACAAAAATACTTAAACAAGAACTTTGTTTATTGTATTTGCTTTAAAGTAAAACACTGCAACAGTTGTACTGTCAAACCAACGTAGTGTGACAGTCAACGGATTTCAACTTACAAAGGTATTACACAGATGTAAAGTGTTTGAATTAACCTGCTAGTAATGTGTCAAGGAAAATGGGATAAATGGCAGAGTGAGCTGATTTCACTATGAGCACTGTCCCATCCTGTGCACACTTTGTAACTACAAAGAAATCAAATGTTAATTTAATAAAGTATAGTACATTCCTTAGGGAGCTCCCATTACTTTATATTACAGTAACTTTAATATGGCAATGAAACACAAAGCCTTGTATTTTATTAGACAGTCCTTCTTTTCTTCTTTCTTCTGCTAGCTATGAATAAAGTGAATTTGTAATCCAAGGGTTAATGTCTCCCGGGCAAAGCAAGCTGAATATTAAATCAATGTTATGGTACAGCAGTACTGCAACTATCTTTGATACCAACAACACAGTACCAGATCCTCAATGAAATACAGGCCCGAGGCCTATTTTTGGCTCAGTCTAGTCCTTTGACTTTGCTTTGTGGGACTATGGATCCCAGCAACTCTGTATTGTACAGATGGGTGTGTAAAAGTGCATCAAGGAAACTTTTGGGCAGCAGCCCTCTTACCCAACCAAGTCTGTGTTGTCAGAAGGTTCTGCTCCAGTGTACAGAGTCCTGTTTCCAGCTGACCGACACTACTGAGCTACGCACAACGAGACGTTCCAGGACTCTCAGATGGCTCTGACAGGCTTCTTTGGCTCCTTCCCAGTCTTGCCTCACCGTCAGCCCAGCTCACTGGTGTGTCACAGTATTGCTGCTCGGATCGCTCTTACGTGGAGGTAGGCCGCGCTTCACTGGAGACCTCACACACATCCTCCCAGGCTGGCCATGCGTTTCCAAGAGACTTAAGATGGCCACGCAGAGCTCTTTTATATCCTTCCCACAATGCAGTTCTGTTCTCTTGATGCTCATGGGAGGTCATAGGCATTGTGGGTAGGTCAAGTTAATGTGGAAATGTAAACAAGAAAGTCACTTCCTATCATCTCTTCACATTATCCAGAAAGGAAAAAATAAAATCAAGTCCATACACAATTTTGGTCGCTAGATGGTGCCAGATGCTAAGCTATAACATAAAATTAAATTATATAGCAAAAATGTGACCGCTACATATAGGTAAAGCATGTGGGAGCCAAGGCCCACCCTCCCTTCTGGCACACCTATGCAGGTTGGCAATAGGCTAAAGATGATGCTTTAGGTTTATGTGTGTCTGAATCTCTTATTTGTAGTACAATAGTTATGAAGCAGTTTGTGGGTATAAGGACTGTGTGCAGTTTGTATTGCAAGCAGTCTTAGTTGGCATTTTCTTTTCTGAGTCTACTGAAAAATAAGAGGCTTTCATGCTACTGTTAGCATACAGAAGCAGTAACATAGGAAAGTGCTCTCTGTGCCATCTCTTCCCAGTGGGCAGTATGAACAGATTATTAGGCACTGAAAACGATGGTGGACAAACCTTTGTCATAGCTATTTATCTTAACAAGCAAATATGTGCCCATATATGGATAAGGCCATTTTGGAAGTAGGTGCAAGGTGTTCATTGTTGGCGTGGACATAGGTTGCAGCGGGAGAAGATGGTGGACCCATACTTTTGAAAGTAAAGCATTTAAAGGCCCAGCCAGGAGACAGTAAGGGAATGAAGAGAGCCTGCTTTATCCACATTAAAAAAATCCCAAAGTCCATCTCAGGAGCAAGCAAGAGAGGGTGACTATATTTTACATACAGGGGGACTGTGGGAAACAAACAAAGCCACCCTCTAAGAAGAAGTCAGATCAGAGCATCCAAATAAAGAAATTTTGAGGTTTTCGAGGAGGCTGAAAGCAAAAGAAGGTACTTTTTTATTATAAATACATAGTTAAAGGCTCCTTTAGAAAAAATTATGAATACTGTAGCTACTGACTTTTAATATTAGGGCACTTACCAAGCGAATTTTTCAATAGGCTATCAAGTGCTGCCACTGCCATCTTGACTAAGGGAAATCGGCAGTGAAGCCTTGAAACTGGTTACCTACTGCACATGTCCAAAGTGTGCTGTGTTTTGTGAATGGGCCGGCTGTGGAGGAAGGAGGGCCGAACTTCCGACTCAATTTGCCACAGCAAACTGAGCAGAAAGTGGGAGTGGGTACCTGTCAAAACCAGGTACCTGCTCCTTCCTCCCCCCCTAAAGGTGGAAAATGTGGCAGCAGAGGGAAGGGGAGGCAGACAAGTGGAGCTTCCCCTTTTGGGTGGAGCTCAACTTTAAATAGACTTTTTAAGCCACTTTAATGTGTAGAGGAGCAAACACAGACTGTAGGAACTGAAGAGTGTGGTTCAACCTCCAGGAGACTGGAAAATAAGGATCTGAGGACATGGTAGGACATTTTAAAGGGAGATGACAAGCTGCAAAAGAGTAGATAGAGGTTGACAGGGCCGCTGATAGGGGGGACCACCGGTCCTCTTGTAGGGGGCCTGAGCACATAGGGGGCCCAAACAGGGAGGGGGATTAGTGACGGACAACAATTGTGTCTCTCTCCCTCCAGAAGATGAAAGCTGGTCTCTCCCCCTCTCCCTGATAATCCCCCTCCCTGTGTAGGCCCCCCTACCCCCTCTCAGGCGGGCTCTAATGTTAGCTCTGCTAGGTGAGATTGTTATCTCTGTGACTTTGTTTCTCTCCCTGCAGTTCTTCATATACTCCATGTCCCAGCCTGTATATTTTTTTTTTCTGCTCTCTCCTCCATTGCTCTGTCTCCCTGACACAGTCACAGCTGATCAGCTGCATTCCCATGGGATGAAGAATTTACTATTACACCGGTTCCATAAATGTCTTTTATCCTGTCACAGTGCTTAGTGTACTTTATGTAGCTGGGCTTCCCACTCCTCTCCCCCAGACTGCTTCCTGGCCTATGCAACTTTGCTTCTTCTCCCCTACACTGTCAGTTCCCTCTGCTAATCCATGTATAAACTTCTTCTATTTAACCATTTACTGACTGATTTGCCTGTAGTAAACTAAATTTTTTATCTTATATCTACAGGTAAGCCTATAATAGGGACAGAATACCATCCATTGAGAGAGCTGTGCTGTGACCATGAATCCCACACGCATGCGTGTGAGTTGCATTATTGCAGTTTGGCCAAACGACTGGAGCCCAGGAACCCAGAGAGAAGACCAGACGAAGATAAAATGCCTCTGACTAGTGACAGCATGCCGCTGGAGAGATCTGTTTTTTAGGTGAGTCTGTCATAATAATTTTTCATCAAAGCCCGTCCCCCCTTCCCAAAAGGGTTGTTAAAAAAAAAACTGTTAAAAAAATATAATTAAGGACTCATTCACACATGTATTCTGGCTTTGTGAATAAATTAGAGCAGAAGTATGGTGCTACTACCCAATATGATCAGAAGATTGTTTGGAGCTACCTGGGTGTTGAAAGGCAGTTGCACAGCTGCAGTAGCAATCATGAGAAAAGATGGTCCGCAACTCCTTGCTAGTAGTGAAAAAGGCCTGCAAGGCTGAAATGCATTTATATCTGCTGTCTGTGTCTTTTATGGAGAATCAATACATTTTGAAGATTTTAAAGAGAAAGCAAGGAGTTACGGACCATCTTTTCTCACTCTGACTTTGTGAAGGAGAGGTTTGGGCTGGAGCCACCAGTCATTCTATGGGGATGCAGGTGAGTGGCCCCTGAATGCACACTGTCTGTGTTCGGGCTGTACACCTGCATCCCCATGTCTGTCAAATTAGGACCTGCAGCTGGGTTCGTACAGCTCCAGGTGGCTCAAGCCACATAAATGAACCACTGATTCACACTGTACAGACCACAGCACCTATGTGAATGAGCCCCAAGACCTTATCCACAAAGAGCTTTACTTATTAACTCAGTTTCGTCTTTTAGACTTAGTAGAAATTCTGTTAGATATGTTGTATTTGTGTCTGCTAATAATGATTTTATTGTATTTTTATTGAAATATAAATTGATAATTTCTTGGGGAGGGGGGGCCCTGTCAGGTGGTCTGAGGACTGAGGACGCAGTCCGGATCTGTCCCCGGATTGCAGGGGTGGCACCAGATGCAGGGCCGATCCTGGGCAGGTGTTGAGGCGGGGGGGCGGTCCGAGGTACTACACACTGGGGGCTGTCAGGTCGCCGTCGCCCGCTGTAACAGCTTTAATTTGCCATAACACAAGTCCCGCCTTCTTGTTTGATAGACAGCACACTTGTCCAATGCCCGGGAGGTGTGCTGTCTATCATAGGTAGGAGCCGATCCAGGAGACGGGACTTGTGTGACAGCGGGCACCAGGTGATTTAAATTAAAATTAAATTTTACAGTGGGCGACGCCGGCTTTCCTCTCTGATCCCCCGCACAGGTAAGGCTGCAAACATGGGCAAAGGGGAGGTTGCATACATGGGCACTGGTAAGGCTGCATACATGGGCACTGATAAGGCTGCATTGCTGGGCAATGGTAAGGCTGCATTGATGGGCACTGGTGAGGCTGCATTGCTGGGCACTGGTGAGGCTGCATAGATAGGCACAGCCAAGCCCTGCATTCTTTATGTAGCACATTCCTTGTCACTTCCTTTTGTTTATGTTGCACACTCCTGGGCCCTGCATTCTGTAGTGCACTCTTGGGCCCTGCACTCTTATCTTCATAACATTTGGTAGTCATATCTCAAAAAATTTTAAGAAGTCTCTTTTTTTTTTTTTTAATCTCATAGATGAAACGTATATATCATCCAATCATTCCATAAACACATGCCACATACACTCCATATATAATTTGAGGAAAATATGTTTATAAAATAGTTTATCATTTGCCAATAAAAAAAAGTCCCAGGTTTTCATTTTAAAAATCTGGTCACCTTACTGTACAGGGCCCTGAGATTAGTATCAGCAGCCCTGGAGGTTGATATAAGTACTGTATGTAGTTGAGTTGAGGGTCCAGAAGAGTGGAGAACAAGAATCTGAAAAGAAGAATAAAAGGAATGATGTGTCTGACATGGGAATGACAAGCTACAGCAATGTCTGTAGAAGAGACCAATGAATGTGGGGACAAATACTTAGATGAAAGCATGTGCACTACAGCAAAATGTAGGACTGAAAACAGAATCCTCCAAGAAAGAAAGAAAAGTGAAAATCCAGCTTTAATCCTATATAGAATAAATAAACCAGTTAGCATCATCTTGAGGTCAGAGCCCAGTATTATTGAATATACGGTATATTTTTCTGTACAGATAAATGTGTTTCTGGAAACCCTGTATTGTAATAGGCATAGCAATATATTACCGTGAGCGTAACATTTACAAGAATCTCAGTGCCTTCCTTCAGCACAGAGATTCCTGGCTTGCAGCAGTAGTTTTAAGGGTGAATAAGTAACACACACATATGCATTTGAAAAGCTGCATATAGCTTCTAAGAATTGACTCAACGGAGGTTAGTTATTAATTACACTCTTGGGCTGCATTTTGTTTTGAAGTGCAGCTAAAGAGGGCAAATCCTTGAATTAGTAGCACTAAAAATGGCAAGAGAAGCAGAAATAAATGAAAACCAAAATTTTTTATACCCAAGAAATGAGACCTAGAAGGGCAAAGAAATGCTCTAGTGCCATCTTCTGGTAAATGCAGAATATAGCAATAACAACCAAATATATTTAGCCACAGTATCACTGAGTGTGATATGGTTATAATATGGTTATACAGTATAACTATTATCTCATAATTAATGCAAAGAACAGTAGCCCATAGTAACCATTAAAAAGTTCCACATCCTCCTAGTAATGCTCTATCCATTAAGTCCTATCAACATGAAACTCAAAGCAATCATTTGACAAGTTATAAAAAACTCATACGTATATAAAAAACAAAAATTATCAGCAGATTCACAGTAAACATATCATGCAAAGTTTGTATGTGTAGAAATAGAGCTTGCCTATCTATATTTAAATTATCAGCCTACCTTGTGTTAAATCATTACTTCTAGGAGTAGAATCCACAACTTTAAAAAAACTTTTGTCAGGAAAAGTGAAGCAGGCAATACATGAAAAGAAAATGTAAAATAAAATAAAAGTTGACCTATATTACAATGGAAGGAGGATTGAAATGGTTGTAGGATTAGCAAAAGATGAAGTGGCTATGTCTTGATTTGCATTAAAGAGGAACTTTACCCATAACAGTTTGATAACAATTCATGTTTTTTAACAAAATCATATACATTCCACATTAATAATCACACTACCAAAATTACTGTGTGCTGTAAATTGACTCCTTCATTGCTCCTTTTTCTTCTTGCTGGAGGCTGCCATTTTGTTGAAGTACAGGTCCCCAAAGCTTTGTCACTTTCTTCAATTAAAATATGTACATTTTTTCCTTCTGTTAAAAAAAATGTACCTTGATTGTATGTCTTGGCTCAGATAGAGAGGCAGGCTGACAGAAGCTTTGCAGTGCTGAAGATCACAGACTTCCTTTTGAGGTAGAAAGGAAAGAATATCAGGGAGATAAGGCAAGACACTTTATCTGTAAGGCTGGGGACACACCAGCCAAATATCGGCCAGTTCAACAGAAACAGGCTGGCATTCGGCCAGTGTGTACAGCAGCCTGTCCAACAGAAGCCAGTCTAACAACAGCTTGTGTATAGGGGACATCCTGGAAAGCCAGCATCCAATCAGCACTTACAACCAATGGCTGCAAGCACTATTCAGTATATTTTGCCAAGGAAGGGGGGGTTTTGGTGTCAGTCCTCTTGTCAGAAATCAAGGACACAGTGGGGAGATTGCTGCATTAACATCAGTTGTGTGAGTACGGTGATTTGTCAATTTTTTTTTAACAGCCCGCTGGATTGAATGAAAAAAAAAAAAACCTTACAGTGGGTACAAGCTTTAGTTTAATTCTTCTGTGTCTCCCTGGCAGCAGAGTTTGTCCTGTCACCTTTCTTGCTTTTCTTTTCTCTCTGCCTAATCTGTGTTCCCTCGCACGATCATTCCTGTTGCTTTCTTTCCCCTTCAGCAACAGAAATTCTTCAAACTGTCAGCTGATTGGCCTCTAGTGGCTCTGATTTTAGGCACAGTGCCAAGAATAGAGAGCAACTGAGCATGTGCAGAGCAGGGTGAGAAAGTGCATTACTGGATTTTAAACAGTATAGTAACTTATATTATTATTAATGTTTCACATACAATAGCTATACCTGAAAAAGGGTCTAGCCTGAAATGATCTATCAGGGCTTAAAGGAGAAGTAGGGCCAAAGCTCTTTTGGCTCTACTTCTCCTGGGGATCACAGGAGTGCACTTCATTCTGCACTCCTGTGATCTGTATGCAGCCGACAGGGGGATAAAGCCCATTGTCGATTGACATCACAGGAAGTATTATTTATTATAACCTCCAGGGGAACCACATATACCATATTTATCGGCGTATAACACGCACCCTAAGTTTAGGAGGGAATTTTAAGGAAAAAAAACTTTTAGGAGGAAGTTTAAGGAAAAAAAACTTACATTAAAATGCCCATCAATCAGCGTTATCTGTCCATCTGCAGCCTTTTCAGTGTCAGTGCAGCCTTGCCCCAGTGTCCATTGCAGCCTTGTCAGTGCAGCCTTGCCCCAGTGCAGCCTTGTCAGTACAGCCTTGCCCCAGTGCAGCTTTGTCAGTGCAGCTTTGTCAGTGCAGCCTTGTCAGTGCAGCCTTGCTCCAGTGCAGCTTTGTCAGTGCAGCTTTGTCAGTGCAGCCTTGTCAGTGCAGGTTTGTCAGTGCAGCCTTGTCAGTGCAGCTTTGTCAGTGCAGCCTTGTCATTGCAGCTTTGTCAGTGCAGCCTTGTCAGTGCAGCCTTGCCCCAGTGCAGCTTTGTTAGTGCAGCTTTGTCAGTGCAGGTTTGCCCGTGCAGCTTTGCCCCAGTGCAGCCATGTCAGTGCAGCTTTGTGCACTCGCCGCCGACATACACAGCCGTGTGTAGATTCAAATATGGAGCAGAGACTGCAGGAATTCGTCGGAGCTGAGATACACATACCCGAGTGTTCTCGGCTTTTTTCGGCCTATGATGGACATAACACAGGTCCAAGGGCGGGACTGGGCGTGACGGCAGCGCCGAAAAAAGCCGAGAACACTCGGGTATGTGTATCTCAGCTCCGACGAATCCCTGCAGTCTCGGTGCCATATTTGAATCCACACACGGCTGTGTATGTCGGCGGCGATCGGCCTATGATGGACATAACACAGGTCCAAGGGCGGGACTGGGTGTGACGGCGGCGCCGAAAAAAAGCCGAGAACACTCGGGTATGTGTATCTCAGCTCCGACGAATCCCTGCAGTCTCGGTGCCATATTTGTATCCACACACGGCTGTGTATGTCGGCGGCGATCGCAGCAATTGCTGCGATCGCTCCGATCACACAAAATCGGCGGGGATCGGCCTATAACACACACCCACGATTTTCCCCTGATTTTCAGGGGAAAAAAGTGCATGTTATATGCCGATAATTACGGTAGTCCTACCCATTTTTTTTTTAAAGTTATTGTTCTTGTATGATGCTATGAATTTAATGTAGATCAATAAAAATATTACCTTTTATACGTGCCTTTAACCGCTTGCCGACCAACCGCCATCATTTTATGGCAGCAGGCCGGCACGATCCCGCGAATCGTTGTAGCTATAGGTCGGCTTGCGGGATCGGAATAGCAGGAGGCATGCGCACGTGCCCGCTGTACTGCGGGGGTGCCGATGCTCGTGACCAATGGTCGCGATGACCACTGGCCAAGAGCGATCGTGGGCACGAGAGGCACACACATCCCTGTTCTGTTCTGTGAAGATGACAGATCGTGTGTTCCTAATAGCTAGGAACCACGATCCGTCACTTCCTCTAGGTCAGTCCCCTCCCCCTACAGTTAGAAACACACAGGGAACACAGTTAACCCCTTGCTTGCCCCCTAGTGTTACCCCATTCCCTGCTAGTGACATTTTTACAGTAATCAGTGCATTTTTATAGCACTGATCACTGTATAAGTGCCAATGGTCCCAAAAATGTGTCAAAAGTATCCAATGTGTCAGCCATAATGTCGCAGTACCCATAAAAATTGCAGATCACCGCCATTCCTAGTAAAAAAAAAAAATAATAATAAAAATGCTATAAATATATCCCCTATTTTGTAGACACTATAACTTTTGCGCAAACCAATCATTATTGGGATTTTTTTTTACCAAAAATTATGTATTAATTAATTATTTATTTTACCAAAAATATTTAGAAGAATACATATCGGCCTAAACTGAGAAAAAATTTGCTTTTTAAAAAAAAAAAAAAAAATGGGGATATTTATTATAGCAAAAAGTACAAAATATTGTGTTTTTTTTTTTTTTTTAAATTGTCGCTCTTTTTTTTGTTTATAGCGCAAAAAATAAAAACCGCAGAGGCGATCAAATACCACCAAAAGAAAGCTCTATTTGTGGGAAATTCAGCAGCCAAATCATCCAGGACTGAAGTGGTTAAAGTCCATTATTCCGACTAGTTCAATGAGCAAATGGGGATGGGCGTGACCGGAGGCTGAGGGGAAGGGGAGGGCGTTGAGAACCTGGACCCAGCTGCTTCTCCCTACGCCCGCCGCCTGCAGCCCATGCTGGAAGCCGAGGATGGCATAACGGTGTGTCCGAGCCACTGACGATCGGAGGACGGGGGAGACAGGGAACGAGCAGCCGGCTCATAGATCGGGCTGACGCCGTCTCCTTGGCGATCCCGGGGGCGGAGGACTACACTACACCGGACCCCTTAGAAGAACGCCTATGCCGACCAGCAGTGTGACTGGTCGGCAGGCAGGTAGAAGCTGCTGACCGAAGCTGTGGATTAAAGGACTGGGGGAAGGAGGGAGAGAGGAGGAAGGGATCATCCAGGTACACTGCGCATTGTGTACCTTAAGGTAACCTACTTGTGCCATTTCCTGCATAATGAAAAGCTGGGGAACCCCCCGAAGTGACATCTCTTGGTGAGTCCAGGCTGTCATGTGTAAGAGGGGGCATATTTAAATTTGGAGAGGACACTGTGATATCTCCCCCAGTACTTACAATTCAGGGATTGTGAGTCCTTTAGGAGACGGCTTCTCTTTTTTTCTGAAGTTACAGATTTACACACCACTATTTGGGAGGAAGGGAATAGGTAGAGACTGGAAAAATTGGCACAACTCTTCCTACTTTTGGTAATCCCAAGGTGTGAGAGAAGTCAAGATGACCAGGAAGAAGGGGTCAGAGGAGGCCACAGCACAGGAAGGAGCTGGGGCGCACAATTTGCGAGGTCCTAAGGACAAAGTTGTCCAGGGCGCTGCCGCAAAATTGGAGCGCTTTGCCCATACGCCAAACTGCACGCCAAAAAAGGGGAACCAGGCGGGGGGTGCACAAGCTCAAGGGGCGCAGGGTAGTAACCCTGGGGGGAGAAAAAGCCAAGGACCAGCTGAAATTTGTGGGCCCGCAGTAACAGTTTCAGCATCACAGACACATCTGGAAAAGGAGAGTGTTTTGAGTGACCCGGGTAATGGGGCACTAAATGATAAGGAGGCACAAGAGCAGGGACCATCCTTGCAGGACATTCTCTTGGCAATAAATGTTTGTAAGACCACGTTGTCGGATCTATCAGATCAACTTAAGGGTATTAGAGCCGACTTGGCCATGATGAAGAGGGATATGCAGGAGGTGTGTGCCCGAACCACCGTTTTAGAAGAGAGACTTGGCCAGTTGGAGGATGATGTGAACCCATTGAGGCAAGAGGTTAAGAGGATGAAGGAACAACTAAACGCATGCCTTCAAAAAATGGATGACTTTGAGAACAGGGCACGGAGGAAGAATGTGAGGGTCCTAGGCCTCCCTGAGAAAAGTGAAGGGAATATGCCTGTAGAGTTCATGGAGGGGTGGTTCAGAGATATGATTGGTAAAGATGCATTTTCCGGCATGTTCGCTATTGAGCGGGCACATAGAATTGCCCCGAGGGTCCCACACTCAGGGGGTCAGCCAAGGCCCCTTATAGTCAAATTGCTGTTTTTCAGGGACAAGGTTACTATTCTTCAGAGAGCAAGAGAGATGAAGAACATTATATACAATGGTGCAAGAATATCCCTGTATCCTGACTTTTCCCCTGAATTGCAGAGACAGAGAGCAAAATTTATAGAGTGCAAACGAAGTTTACAGCAGCGTGGACTTAACTACGCGTTGCTGTATCCAGCCCGTTTACGGGTGATAGCAAATGGAGAGGTGAATTTTTCAATACCCTTGCGGAGGTGTTGTCTTGGTTGGAAGGGGATGGGGGTGGGTTGCGGCCGGGCATACAGTCTCGGAGGGAGAGGGGGAAGGAGTAGGAGGTTAGAGTAGATGGTTGTTTCGCCTTTCTTTTTTTCCTTTTTTTTTTTTTTTGGCCTCTCCTCTCCCTCTCCCTCTCCCCTTGTGCTTTGTTTTTTTTTTTTTTCCGCCCCTTTCCTAAGGGCACATTTTTCAAAGGTGTGGGTGTGGGGAGATAGTAGTTATAAAAATTATACACGTATTAAGTATGTTGGGGGTAGTCCCCCTCGGATAAAAGGGTTTAGGTTGCAACGCAAAAGGAGGAAGGAGGTATACCCAGGTTGAAAGGGTTAAACACGGTCACTTTAGAGGCTCGGTGGGTTAGGCCCAGGTTGGGGCAGTTGGGGGAGGGGGGGGAATTTGGGGGTGAGGATGTGTGGAAGGGGTTATGGGGAGGGGGAGGGGAGTAGAAAGCTTGAATGGTGGGATAGAGATAATGTAGTGGTTTCACAAAAAGTAAAGGCACTAGAATATCAAAAGTCAATCACAACATTTCCGAGAACTAAGTATTATTTTGAGTTAAGATATAGGTATAAGAAATGATAGGCACAAAAATAGGTAAATTTAAGTGTATGAAGATATGCTCATGGAATGTAAGGGGAGTGAAAGAAGTCTGTAAGAGGCAAGCAATCTTCTCTATGGCCAGAACAAGGGATGTTAGGATACTCTGCCTTCAGGAGACCCATCTAGAAAAGGGCTCAGTGAATACACTAAGGAACAGGAGTTACCAAGAGCAGTATCATTCAACTCATACATCGTATTCAAGGGGAGTGAGTGTGTTGATAAACACTGGTTTGGTTTTCTCCTGTAGGCAGAGTAGATTGGATGAGTATGGTCGGTATGTTTTTCTCTATTGCAATATTGAGGGATGGGACTGTGTTCTTGCTGGCGTATATATACCTCCTCCATTCAAAACTGAGGTACTCAACAAACTAATAAGTTTCATAGCAGATAAACCTGGGGTGCCAGTCATAGTGATGGGGGATTTTAATATGGCCATAAACAACTGCTTGGATAGATTTCCGGCAGGTTCTTCTCTTGGAGGAGCACCTAGGAGCCCGCTCCTCCAATTCTGTGAGGAAGTAGGGTGGGTAGATATCTGGAGGAGGTGGCATCCAGGGGAGAGGCAATATTCATGCCACTCAAGGACACATGCCACTCTATCTAGGATAGACCTGGTGCTTTGTAATGAGGAGGCTTTGAAAGTGATGACTGGGATCGAGTATGATCCAAGGGGACTCTCGGACCACTCACCTGTGATTTTTTCAATCAAAACGGGGGGGCGCGTTGGTCGGAGGGAGTGGAAATTGAATCCCTTTTGGCTTGAGGTGGTTGAGGATGATGGGGGGATTGTGAGCAATTTGAAAGAGTTTATAACCCTGAATCAAGGATCTGCCCCGGTAGGCATAACCTGGAATGCCCTGAAGGCCTACCTTAGAGGAGTTCTCATACAGAAAATCTCCTGTGTTAAAAGGAAAGTACAGACTAAAGAACATAAAGCTAGGGTGGAGGTAAAGGAAGCAGAAGATAGGTATTTAGAGGAGCCAACTACAGTTAGGCACGAGGCTTGGGTCAAGGGCCAGGAGGAATATAGAAAGATAGCCCTGGAAAAAGAGGAAAAGAGGAAAATGTTTCAGAAACAAAGTGTTTTTTGTGAAGGGGAATTGGTGGGCAGGACCTTGGCATTAATAGCTAGGGCTAATGGCTCTCCATCTACCATACCTGCAGTGTGGGACAGGGACGGGAACATTATAAAACACACTTCTGGTATGGTGAAAGTGTTCAAAGAATACTATGAAGATTTGTACAAAGCTCCACAAGCAGATGTAAAAGGGGAGATGCGGGAGTTTTTTGGAAAATTAAGAATAACTTCGCTATCTAGTGAGGAAAGGGAGGCCCTGGAAGCCCCGCTGACATTGACGGAGCTACAAGGAGTGGTAAAGGAAATGGTGAATCAAAAAGCACCAGGACCCGACGGATTACCGGCAGAACTGTATAAAAAATACGGAGAAGCCCTGCTCCCAAAATTGTTAGAAACTTTGAACGGAGCCATGGTGGAAGGTAGTTTACCCATATCTATGACAGAAGCTACAATCATAATTCTTTTGAAAGAGGGGAAGAACCCGTTGGACCCTGCATCATATAGACCAATCTCACTATTATGTACAGACGTTAAGATCTTGGCCAAAGCCCTAGCAAATAGGGTAAAAAAAATAATTCCTAGAGTAGTACACACGGATCAAACCGGTTTTATACCGGAGAGATCAGTGAGTATGAACATTAGGAGAGTGTATGGCAACATACAAGTTCCTACGAAGAGGGGAGGTAACAGGGCGATTTTATCACTAGATGCAGCCAAGGCATTTGATAGCCTTGAGTGGCACCATTTGTGGAAGGTATTGGCAGAATTTAAATTCGGCCCAAACTTTGTGAATTGGCTGAGGCTTCTATATGATAAACCAAAAGCTAGAGTCAGGGTCAATGGGGAGTGCTCCGAGTGGTTCCAGTTGGGGAGGGGGACGAGACAGGGGTGTCCGTTGTCGCCCCTGCTTTTCGCCCTCGCACTGGAGCCCTTGGCAACGGCTCTGAGGGAATTACAAGAAATACAGGGTTTCAAAAATAGGGGAGTAGAAGAGAAAATCGCAATGTACGCAGATGATATCCTGTTATTTCTGGAAGATACACAAACCTCCCTACTAGCAGCCGTGAAATTAATTAAAGAATTCAGACATTTTTCAGGTTTAAAGATCAATTGGGATAAATCAGCCCTATTGCCGGTAGACCCCCTAGTGAACTCTCTCCCAAGTCAGGTGAAATCTATATTCTATAAAATTCTAAAAAATTGTAAAAATTGTAGATCAAATGAGATACTTGGGGGTAAACATAACCAGAGATCCAGGGCAGTATATAACAGGGAATGTAGTGCCACTAATGGTTAAACTGAAACAGAAGAGCCGGGTGTGGGGTGGCCTTCCTCTCTCGGTCGCCGGTAGATGCAATCTTATCAAAATGATATGGACGCCACAAATCCTTTTTATTCTCCATAATTCCCCTGTCTGGATTCCAGGGCATTGGTTTAAGAAGCTGGACAGCTTATTTAGGGAGTTAATCTGGAAAAATGGAGTGGCCAGGATGGGATTGAGGGCACTGCGGCGGCCGAGGGAGGTGGGAGGCCTGGCACTACCGGACCCCTGGTGCTATTTTTTAGCAGCTCAAATGCAGTTTATGAGGGGCAGCAACGTGTCTGAAGAAAGGGTGGGAAGAAATAGTTTATGGACCAGCAACAATAGTCAGAAAACAGAGGTGGAGGCAGTGGAGGCAGAACACTTTGGATATAGCTGCCCCACAGCCCAGTTAAAAATTAGATGTTGGAAGACGATAAAAAAGATATTGGGATATGTGGGGTTTTCCGAGTTCTCCCCGCTATGGAACAACAAGAACCTAAAGGAGTTTAGTGCGGTGGGGAAAATAGAAGAATGGGAGAGGAAGGGTATACACTGCCTGATGCAACTGTACAAAGCAGGGAGGTTGAAATCATTTCAAGAGCTAAGAGAAGAGTTTGAACTACCAAATAGATCATTCTTTGGTTATTTGCAGGTAAAACACGCCCCGGAGGCACAATTTAAGGGCAAGGTGATAGAGTGGTGCGAAATGCCCGTGTTAAGAAAACTGGTAAATAGTACAGAATCCAGAGGGGGGATTTCAGAAATGTATAAGAGCATATCCGAGGCGGGGCAGGTAGGGGGGGTGGAGTCTGGGAGGAGAATTAAATGGGAGGAAGAGGTTGGCTCAATAACGGAGGAACAGTGGAAATTCAACCTAGCATTGGGATCAAGAATATCTCTTTCACCATCACAAGGGATCTCCCATTTATATTTGATTTATAGACTCTATTATACACCAGCAAGATTATTCAGGTTCGGAAAAAGGCAGGATGCGAAATGTCAGCGTTGCGGGGATAAAAAAGGGGATTTGTTACATATGTTTTGGCGTTGCCCCAAGCTATATAGATACTGGGAAAACCTAGTGGAGGAAATTAATACAGTATTCGGATCCTCATTGGTAATGGAGGCTCGAACCTGCCTTCTGAGCCTATTTGAGGTAAATGGCATGTTGAAGGACACCCGGACAGCAATCATAAGATGCCTGTTTCAGGGCAGGAAAATTATAGCACGAAAATGGCAGAAAAAAGATCCCCCAACGATAGGAGAATGGAGAAGAGAGGTCCAGGATACGATCATTAAGGAGGAATTCTGGTATAGAAGGAGAGGTAGCTTAAAAAAGTATAAGAGTGTATGGAAATTATGGCTGGAGTATGAAAGGGATAGATAAGAATGTAAGTGCACTAGGTGTTTAGGGGAGGTGTATTTGGGAGAGGGAGGGGGTGGGGGGTGTGGAGTACTGGGGGGGGGGATGGGGGAGGGAGGAGAGAATTGGAGGCTTATAGATGCCACTGTAAAAGATATGCTCACTGTCTAAAGTATTTTTCCGGTTGAAGAACTGTTGTCTTCAGTCCTCTTTTTTTTTTTAAGTTAGTTATTTTTTGAGTAAATGAAAATAAAGCAAAACTAAAAAGCGGCCACAATGATGTGAATTAAAGAGATGGGATAGTTTTTTGATTCTGGAAGTTGAAACAACGTCTCTTAAAAAAAGGATTCTCTGATGTGGCAGGAAAGGAAAGGGAAAGAAAGAGAAAAGAGAAAGGGAAAAAAAAAAAAAAAAAGTCCATTATTCCAATTTCCATTTTTCTCACATTATCTAGGATGTGGCACATTTATATTATGGATGCCCTATATCCACCTAAGGGCACTGTAATTTAATTAAGTCTGATTATGACATCACTCAGCTGGTCCAGGCTCTGCAAAGACTCCAACTTTAATATGTAATGTTGGGATCCACCCAGATGCCCAACCGGCAGCTGGCTGAGCCAACACTAAAAGCCTGAGCCAGCTGCTCCTGCCCCCTCCACAGCCTGTCACTCCAGTGAGTGCTGGAAGGGCTGAGCAGAGAGCCCGTGACTCTCACTGAAGACTGAGAACCGAGTGATCAGTAGTCTTTGATCGCTTAGTTCCTGGTGTAGAGGCGGCATGGGACAGATGCAGCATCAGATCAATTGTTGTTTTCATATCCCACACTTTTAATTTTCAGACTAAAGTTTAAATTTAAGTGTCTACTACTGTGCCTCTGGCTCCCCTCTGGGCACCCATATGAATATCTTTTTGGGGATGCATATTCAAATTGTCTACAGAGTATTGTTGCTTATCTGGCACCCCAGTTGGTGAAGGAACTTTAATTAGGGTTTATAAACACAGTATATTTTTTTGAAGTAGCTATACATATTAGGTCTGTTTTTCAAGATTGTTTTTCTAATAGTCATACCCCATCGCTGATCGAGGGTATTGTCATATGGGAAATTAACCTTTTTGAAGTATTCTTCTTGTTGTCAGCATGAAAAAAGGCAAAGAAACAGCAAAAACTGATGGTTAAATAAAACAAAATACATGTGCAACGTGCTAATAGTGTTGACCGATTATTATATGTGATTAGTAATTGATTAGTAATCTTAGAGCTGCTGCTATGGTTTAGAGTTAAGATAACGTTAATAGATTGCTATCAAAAAGAACCAAGCGCTGCTCATTTAATTATCATATAAATCAAATGAATAAAAATGTGCCAGAAAAATCAAACAAAAAATTAATAAGAAATATGTATGCATATAAAGTGGATAGTGCAACTCAAAGTGCCCGTACAACAGTCTTGATCTATACAGTCTTTGTGCAGTTCAAAGTGCCAATGCAGATGTATCTTTCAAAGTGCAAGATACACAACGCCATGCTCCCTGCCTGCACTCCCCACTCACCGACAGTGATTGACTCTGGGGAGTTTATTTACTAAAGGCAAATCCACTTTGCACTACAAGTGCACTGCAAGTGCACTTGGAAGTGCAGTCGCTGTAGATCCGAGGGGGACATGCAAGGAAAACAGCATTTTTGCTTGTACATGATTGGATGATAAAATCAGCAGAGCTTCCCTCATTTCAGATCTTCCCCTCAGATTTACAGCGACTGCACTTCCAAATGCGCTTGCAGTACACTTGTAGTGCAGAGTGGATTTGCCTTTAGTAAATCAACCCCTTAAGTCGGAATCGCATGTTAGTGATGTAATATGGACGGCCTTTTGTTTTGCTTCACTCCTCCCATAATATGGTCAGTAGTGATGCAGTATATACATGTCACCAAAGAGAGATTCCCATAGCATAATAACGTTTGGCTATATTAAAATATATATAAAACAATTACACTCACAATTGTGGATGTAATATAAGCATTTAGTTTAGGATCGGATCCATTTCGGTGTGCGTTCCAGATGCTGGCTATCTGGAACGCACGCTGAGGCAGCGATCCAATCCTAAACTAAATCCCTCTATTATGAAGCCAAACAGCTATAGCGTGTTCAAGTATACACAATAGAAGGATATGCTTTGTTCATATTTCACAGATGAGGTTTACAAATACTTTAAGGGCTGGTTCACACCATCCCTGGGAAACAGATTTGGGTAACATTGCCCAACACAGTCCCAACGTATTCAAGGCAAAAACCTATAGGGCCTGTTCACACCAATGCAGTGCATTCATAATTTGATGACAACGCAATGTGGCTTATGTGCTAAGGTGACAACAAACACACTTTGAGGCATATTTATAATGCAGCATACATGACTTTTAGCAAGTTTTCATTTGTGGTGAATCAATGCAACATTTAAACCAGAAGCCAAGAATATTCACCTGCAGTGAATGAGAAGTTTTCAGATTTATAAATATATATATTTTTATCTTTGTAGACCAAAATAGTCACCCCAGCATAGGAAATGGAAATTTACCTTCTCCTCTTCCCTGTTTCATAGGGTATATGGGTTTAAGAAAGAAATTTTAATAATAATGATATAACATTTGGCCCTATGACTGATACAGAAATATGTGATCACCAACCAAAAATATGCACATATTTTGGCACAGATAAGTAAAAGCAGAAAATAATTTACAGAAGTAGAACAAACTAAGCACTGTTCCTGCTAGGGAACTTGGCTTGCTGGTGACAATAAGTACATGCCCATTTTAAACAACTAGTGTGCCCATTTTAAACAACTAGTGCACCCATTTGTCCTTTAACAGTTGTACACAAACATTGCTCCAGGTTGTGGTGGAAGGTATCCTCAAAACTGTATCCATCCTTACCCCTAACAAAATTGTGAAGAATGTGTGTAGCTATCACAATGTTGATAACGTTGTCAGGGGTCATCTTAATGGCAGAGTGCAACATCTCTGTTTGTTAGCCAGAATGCCAAATACATATTCCACCATGGGAATGTAATGTAAGCTGCACCCCCCCCCCCCCAACCCGAATACCTCAACAATGACAATTAATTAAAGACACTCAACAACTTTGTTTGGCATATAATTGGCTGCGACACGCTTTGCCTTTCATTTCTCTTTTAATCTGAATGGGTTGTTTTACAAGGTGATCATTTACAATCACTTTATCAGCTCCTCAAGTTTGGAATAGTTAAAAATGGTGGAATTGCTACTGTTTCCATAGGATCTCATGTCAATGTATGTAAACTTGCACTCAGCATCTAGCATAGCTAGTAATACCAACCAGAAATACTTGTAGTTAAAGTATTTACTACACTACATGGTAGCATCATCACTTTGATAGGTTTCCTGTCATTATCTCCTAGGCAGTTTTGGTGTGTTGCTCTAAAAGGTCAGCTGTCTCTCTCCATCTTACAAGTGTGGAAACTGGCATGATTATTGTCCATAAGTTTTTCTACAAGGCTCTGCAACTTTATTGAATAATGTAGTACATTGTGGGTTTGTCCAAGCAAAATTCAAAATGCATGGATGCATAAGAATGTCCAGTAGTTAGAAACCTGCAAAGAAAAAAGAAAAAACATATTGTACACTTTTCTAATGCGAACGCTAAAGACAAGTTGACATGACATGAAAGAAAATTACAGAACAGAGTAAAAATTAAATAGTGAATGATCTGCACTTGGGTGAAAAAAACTCCTCCCCTAGAGCAGCTAACACTATACCCTGATACAAGGTATGCAAACATTAATACCACACAGTGTAACGCTAGAAACAAATACAAGAACAAATCCCAAACATTTGTAAAAATTTTAAATTCCCACAGTGCGTATTTTTCACTCACATAAGATCATATAAATCAACCTTGGTCTTTATAACCATGGCAACGGTGCAAATGAAAATTTCACACCAAAGTATGCACAAACCCGAAGCATATCAGTGTGCAAACAAAATTAATTCAAATGAAAAACCCCTGCGATGAATGTATGTGCAAATAGCCTTGCAACAGTGACACGCAAAAACCAAAGTGAACACAAAAGACCATACAGAATGGGTAAGTGGAATGGGAGACTGCAATAATCCTTTTAATATGCTGTATCCTGCAGTTCTAGATCTACATTCAGGATTTTTCAGCAAGCTGTCAAAGCTGTGATATAAAATGAAGGGTTATTATCCTGAAAAAATAAATATATTGTATGTAGCACTACCCTCGCAGGAGCCACTGGTATGTTGCCGGGTCTTCCCTACTTTTTTGCTCCACAGCCGGGCACAAGATAGATTCACACAGCCAGGTGCACACTCACTTCTGCTCATTACTCCAACAACCAGTCTAGGGGTTTTTGTTTTTGTTGTTTTATTGGAGAACTTGGATAGGGTAAGAGATTTAGTGCGATATTTCCAAACTGAACTATTCACACTGAGGACTCTACCTTCTTTTCCTAGTAAAACTTGGCTGAAATTCTTGTAGAAGGCAAATAAAGACTTCTTCACAGCAGCAGCAAACTGATTGCAGAACTAAGCTGTGTCCCTTAGTAAAGTAGATGACAGTCCTAGACAAAGCTGTAAGAACACTAGCCAGTGTTCTCTCTTTGTGTGGACCCTCAGCTGACTTAGAGCACAAGAGGGGGTTAACTGTCTAAGGCTCCTTAGGGTGTCTGTGCTCACAAGGCTCCTGAAGTACCACCGGTAGCCTTCTCTCTTCGTGATACCAGACCAGATGCAATGTAGACTTTCCCTATGACAGCTGTGGTAGGAACAGGGTCAGCCACAAAGAATTTTGGTCCTCAGGTTGCCCAACTGAGGCCACATGACAGCAAGTGACGGGGAGGCAGTGCCTCTCCCCAGCCTGGTGCAATCCTCTGCTAGGAAAGACTAATGCCCTGTACACATGATCGGACATTCCGACAACAAAATCCATCGGATTTTTTCCAATGGATGTTGGCTCAACATTGTCTTGCATACACACAGTCGCACAAAGTTGTCGGAAAATCCGATCGTTCTGTGACGTAAAACACGTACGTCGGGACTATAAACGGGGCAATAGCCAATAGCTTTTGTCTCTTAATTTATTCTGAGCATGCGTGGCACTTTGTGCGTCGGATTTGTCTACACACGATCGGAATTTAAAGGATCGGATTTTGTTGTCGGAAAATTTTATATCCTGCTCTTAAACTTTGTGTGTCGGAAATTCCGACGGAAAAAGTCTGATGGAGCCCACACACGATCGGAATTTCCAACAACACAATCCAATCGCACTTTCTCTGTCAGAAAATCTGACCGTGTGTACAGGGCATAAGAGCCCATGTGCTTCTCGAATATAAATACAGGCACCCAGCATGCATAGGGGCTCCCCTTGTAATTGGTCAGTGCTGTATGAATATTTATGCACCCATCTGCATGGTTTCTGCCTATTATCCAGCACTTTCCATAGTTACTAGGACACAGTGAAACTTCAAGACAGCATGAGCAACACCAGAGCACGCTGAGCTACTCTAGCCGATCACCACTCTCTGTTAAGCAGACAGCAATTAAACTTACCTAGCTGTCTCCCTGTTAAGGAGAGAAATGAAAAACTATTATACCCTCATCCTAGCACCTACCTAGGAGGGTGCTATATATATATAGCAATTGCCAGCACAACAATGATGCCAGACAGCACACAAAAGGAATCTTCATTCCTCAGCATTCCATTCTGTTCTTGCGTGGGATTTCCTCTGGACGTGAGGTGGTGTAAACGTACCCAAAAGGTTTTTTATTAGAAAATATTATAATTTCTAGTAAAATGTTTGTACAAAGCTTATTAGACTTAATTGATTAATAGGGTTGTAATTGTTTTACACAACAGGTGTCCTGAACCAATTTGATGCCACTTGCAAAAAAAAGTGTGCTTATTATTGCAGAACACAACATAGGCTAGAATGGAGCCATACTCCTCCAGTTGGGATGCTACAAGTAACTTACTGTACAGGCCTAGCCAAAACCTGGCTGAAAAATAGGTTAGATTACTGCAGCTCAGAGGTCTATGAAGGATGTGTTGGGGTATTTGGGTGAAATGTGTGGTTACATTTTAATATAACTTTATAGGATAAGTGAAGTTGCAGAAAAAAAATACATTATGAAATACATAATGAAACATGTATGATGAAATACATCATATGTAAAAAAACAATACATTGTTTCAGATTTTAAAAAATGGAAAACCATTTTACAGATAATGATTCATGAGTTTAGCTGAAACAAAGCTGAACGCTTTAAATACATTATTATTGTATATTCCTCAAATGCCACAGAGTATATAAATCCACTCTCTGTGTACTAAATGTCTACAAACCAAGATGTTAAACGTAGTGGGGGCATCCTCAATGACCTGTACATATACCTGGGACACGTCAATCTGCATTATTATTGTGGCAGGTCCATTTGCTGTTGAAAGATAAAAATACAATATAATAATATACATCATTTAATATAATGAATAAAATACATTAAAATGTTTTTAAATGTACAACAAAACTAAAAAAGAAAAAAAATACAAAACTCCTATACATTATCTTAAAACAAGTAAGTGTGGAATTTATAGACGATTTTAGGTGAAAAACAATGACTGGTACAAATAGCTTTTTTTACATAAAGAACTATTGCTAACAAAATGTAATTCCTGTAAGTAAGCAACTTTAGATGTAAACCTCAGAAGAGCACATGTATGCTCTAAAATTTGCAGGAAAATCTACTGAATGGATGGCCTCTCATGTCTGAACAATATACACTTAAATGGACTTTTCATCTAAAAGCCACATTCATTGAATATATTATCTGAACAAACATACAGTAACATATAACCAAACCTGTGTTACATTGGTTCTATATTATACAGTAGTTATAGAGTTCTTTTATTTTCAAATCCATGTGAAATTGCATTTTGATTGTTGAAAATATTTCAAAACGGAGACTATAAACGGTCTACCTGCTGGTCTCCTTGCCTGGTCACTTTTTCAACATGTATAACAGACTCCTTCTGCATCTAAATATGTTTTTGACACAGTTTCATGGATTCCCAAAGAGCACTGTTCATATGAGTTTATATGAAAATTTTACTGCTAAAACAAATGGAACCCTTAGGCATATTTAAAATAGTAAAGAGCAGTGAAAGTATGAAAAGTGCATAGCACCCAAATTGTTTATACCTTTCTTGGTTGGAATTAGGGATGAGCTTCGAGTTGAACTCATGTTCGACTCGAACATCGGCTGTTCGCCAGTTCGCCGAACAGCGAACAATTTGGGATGTTCACTGCAAATTCGAAAGCCGCTGAACACCCTTTAAAAGTCTATGGGAGAAATCAAAAGTGATAATTTTAAAGGCTTATATGCAAGGTATTGTCATAAAAAGTGTTTGGGGACCTGGGTCCTGCCCCAGGGGACATGTATCAATGCAAAAAGAATTTTTAAAAATGGTTGTTTTTTCGGGAGCAGTGATTTTAATAATGCTTAAAGTGAAACAAGAAAAGTGTAATATTCCTTTAAATTTCATACCTGGGGGTTTGTCTATAGTATGCCTGTAAAGGGGCGCATGTTTCCCATGTTTAGAACAGTCTGACAGCAAAATGACATTTCAAAGGAAAAAAAGTCATTTAAAACTACTCGCGGCTATAATGAATTGTCGGTCCGACAATACACATAAAAGTTCATTGATAAAAACGGCATGGGATTTCCCCACAGGGGAACCCCAAACCAAAATTTTAAAAAAAAATTACGTGGGGGTCCCCCTAAATTCCATACCAGGCCCTTCAGGTCTGGTATGGATATTAAGGGGAACCCCATGCCAAAATAAAAAAAATGGCGTGGGGGTCCCCCTCAAAATCCATACCAGACCCTTCAGGTCTGGTATGGATTTTAAGGGGAACCCCGCGCCAAAATTTGAAAGAAAATGGTCCCCTCAAAAATCCATACCAAACCCTTATCCGAGCACGCATCCTGGCAGGCCGCAGGAAAAGAGGGGGGGGACGAGAGAGCGCCCCCTTCCTGAACCGTACCAGGCCACATGCCCTCAACATTGGGAGGGTGCTTTGAGGTAGGTGGGGGTCTGCGGGCGGGGGGCTTATCGGAATCTGAAAGCCCCCTTTAACAAGGGGACCCCCAGATCCCGGCCCCCCGTGTAAATTGGTAATGGGGTACAAATGTACCCGTACCATTTCCCAAAAAATGTCAAAAAGTTTAAAAAATACGAGACGGTTTTTGACAAGTCCTTTATTAATTTCTTCTTCTTTCGGCTTCTTCTTCCATCTTCTTTCTTCTGGTGTTCTTTCGGTGTTCTTTTTCTTCCTACATCTTCTTCTTCATCTTCTTCTTCTCCATCTTCTTCTTCCTCCGCTTTTCTCTTCCCGCATCTTCCTCCAGGCTTCCAGGCTTCTTCTCTGCTCCGTCCGCACTATCCGCCTCAGTGGGAGTCTTCAGCCGTGTGACGCTTGGCTTCTTCTGACACTTCTCATATAACGGAGGGCGGGGCCACTCGGTGACTTGGCGGTGACCCCGCCCCCCTCTGACAACATGGGGAAAGCCACAGGGAAGTCCTGTGAATTCCCCGTGCGTCAGAGGAGGGTGGGATCACCGGGTGGCAAAAGAAGAAGAAGATGGAGAAGAAGAAGATGAAGAAGAAGATGGAGGAAGAAGAAGAACACCGAAAGAACACCAGAAGAAAGAAGATGGAAGAAGAAGCCGAAAGAAGAAGAAATTAATAAAAGACTTGTCAAAAACTGTCTCTTGTCATTTTTAACATTTTTGACAGTTTTTTTGTGAAATGGTAGGGGTACTTTTGTACCCCCTTACCATTTCATGCAGGGGGGAGGGTCGGGATCTGGGGGTCCCCTTGTTAAAGGGGGCTTCCAGATTTCAATAAGCCCCCCACCCGCAGACCCCCACAACCACCGGCCAAGGATTGTGGGGATGAGGCCCTTCTCCCAATCAACATGGGGACAAGGTGCTTTGGGGGGCTACCTCAAAGCACCCTCCCAATGTTGAGAGCATGTGGCCTGGTACGGTTCAGGAGGGGGGGGCGCTCTCTCGTCCCCCCTGTTTTCCTGTGGCCTGCCAGGTTGCATGCTCGGATAAGGGTCTGGTATGGATTTTTGAGGGGACCCCACGCCATTTTTTAAAAAATTTTGGCGTGGGGTTCCCCTTAAAACCCGTACCAGACCTCTTTTTTTTTTTTTATTTGTATCCTGCTAGATAGATTTCCTTATTTGGAGACTGAACGGTCTCCAAAGAAGGACAAACTCACACAAATCTATACACCAGGAGGACATCCCCCCCCCCCCTGATCATATTACGCTAGAAAACTGTAACCAGAAACAGAGTTTACATAGCTAATTAACTAATCATTTAAACAGCTTAGGTGACACAGAGGTATGACCTTTTAGGGCAGACTTGCCATCGTTTAGCTCAGAAGACACAACACACATTATCATAAACATAAACACAGGACACCTTTACACAATAGCAGGAACCCCTAGTAGCAGACGGACCGTCTCCTGCATTGTACAGAGGCCAATGTAATCAACTCTTTCAATTAAGATGTATAGTTCAGAATCAAATAAAGCAGGAATAGTCTTTGTTTATTTCCTGGAAGATATTGTGGATAAATATTACTGTTTCATTTTAACTAATCCAAGCCACATTCTTAATGTCCATTATTTTCTTAGTCACCCTGTGCCCCTAATAGACACAGGGTAACTTAGACATAGGAGGTGCATAAGGAGCTGAAACAAGGGTTTCCCAACCTCTCCGAGGGATTCTGGGTTCCACCAACCCCCCCGCCCAAAGTAACTCCCCTCATGTCTCTCCCATTTTGGCAGCAGACTAACACAGGAGGAGACCCCAGATGGGTTGACTCCGAAGTTAGCCCATAGTTCCAGTCCTCCAATGCCTGTACCCACACAGTACCCCAAACAAATTGTTTCCAACAGAGCATTACTCACTCAGCCAACCTCTGCCTCTCTCGTAGAACATACACACTGCTGGAGGGAAGTGCCGACTGGTCCTTCCCCCTGGAGTCCCTTGAGCCGCTGGAGAGAGGACAGGATGGCTGGGCTCACTCCATCATGCTGTTGGGGATCTGGGCTGATTGCCCAGCATCCCTGGGGAATACAAATACAAGTGGAGACCGAAGTCCATTCCACTTCCACATGAAATCCATATTTTGTTAGTGGAGGGCAGAGGCCAGCAGTGCTCTGTCCTGTTGCCAGTGGTTCAGCTGGGCATAGGAGCTTCACTACATCAGCTTGTCGCTGGGGAGGATGGCCAACTGTCCCAGCTCCCAGGAACTCCACAGATGTTGCCGCTGCTGGGCAGAGGTTGTTAGCACTCTGCCCTGTTGCCAGAACTTCTTCTGGGTTTCTGTTAGTGGAGACGACAGGCCCATCTACCGACACCAGCTCAAGCTGTCGTTGTGAGGTGCCCATTGCACTCTTTCTCCTGTGGAGTGGATTGTTGTGCACAGAGGCCAGTAGTGTTCTACCCTGTTAGCGATTCAGGGCTCACATCATCCATTCTGGCTAACTGTTGGGGAGGGAAGACAGTTTTCTCCACTGTGGCTGACTGTTGTGGAGAGAAGACGACAACCTCCTCTCCCTTCTCCCTCCGGAATCCTGATCTGCTGCTTGGGAGTGACTGCCACCTCCTTACCCTAGGCCTCCAGAACTGCTGCAGGTGTGGGGCAGAGGTGTTGGACCCTCTGTCTGGTTGCCAGCACTTCAGCTGGGTTGCTGTTATCATTCTGGGGCGGCATCTGCTGATGGGATGCCCTTTCTCTGGTACTGTCTCCCAGGTGCACAAATCCTTGTTGGGGAGGGGGAATGGCTGCTTCCCCTCCCTGCATCTCTGAAATGCACTGGGGAAGAAGAACCACCACGTTCTCATCTTGGGCCTCCGAAACTGCCACAAGTGTGGAGGAGGGGTCTGCAGTACTCTGTCCTGCTGCCAGAACTTCTGCTAGTGGTTCTCTACATGGTTCCTCCTCTAGAAAAGTTTATTAAATCCCCAGTCTCTGGAATTGCTAAAAGTCCAGGGCAAGTGACTCATCATTCATAACATCTTCTGATGAAAAGTCAATTATATCTCTGCTTTCTGTGATCCGTGTCTGGGGAATGAGGACAGCTTCCTCTTCTCCCAAGTACTTGAACTGCCGTTGGACAGACGCATTTCTCCATCCAAGCTCATCCTGTGCAGAAACAGATTCATCAAGGTCGGTCAACACTTGCTGCATCCTCCATAAGAACTCCTCTTCCATAGCTGTGGACAGAGATGGGCAAAGCACACCCTGCCCCATTGCTGACACTTCAGCTAAGTTTCCAGGACTGTCGGCTGGTACTTCTGGATAGTCTCAGGCAAAGGGAGCCCAGCCCTGGTGCTGAGCAGAGTCTAGCAGTCATCTGTAGGCGGTCTCCAGCTCCCATTCCTGCATGGCCAGAAACTCTATATCTTCCAGTGCCCAGTGTACTTCTGAGACATTCCATATCTCTTCTCTGAAATCCATGATTTCATCCAACCACCACACCAAATCGCTCCCAAAGTTAGGGTCCCCTGACAGCTTCACGTACAACAGTCCCAGGCCTCTGTAGCTAAAGCCTTCCGTTGGGCTGTCATCCACTATCCAAGGGCATGCTTGAGATGCATACCACCCGAGGGCTCTGTAGCTCTCATCCAGCTGCATCTCTGCCCAGACCAACCTGCTTAACACAGCTGTCTGCTCCTTGTACATTTTTTCTCCCAAAAACAGCACCCGCAATCCATACTGCGACCAGTACCTCTACTGGATGGAGGTGAGAATTTTTCCCTGGTGGTGCTGCTCACGGGCTAGTGTTTCCTTCCAGAGTTCACAGCAGATAAAATTATACCATCCCAGCAGGACCTTCTTTGATACTGGTCCTCTGTGCTGTATCTGCATCTCTCACAACCTCCTTCTGAATTACTCCTCCATGGCAGCTGGTATCTGTATCTCTCCTCTTCTGCTATCTGGACCTTGGATCCCGGTGGAGGTTTGGATGTCCCAGACAGTAGGAAGCATCCCACTGCTTGCCACCAATGTCACGGATCCCCGTCACACTCTATTTAAGTGCTTCCATCAATACACTGCTTCCTCCTGTCTGGACCTTCAGATATCAGATATTACAGCCCATATATTGTAAGAACCAGACGAGACTAGCTCAGTTACAAAACTGCAACATGGAATCCTTTATTGGACAAACTCACACAAATATATACACCAGGAGGACATATCCCCCCCCCCCCGATCATTTTACCCTAGCAAACTGTAACCAGAAACAGAGTTAACATAGCTAATTAACTAATCATTTAAACATCCTAGGTGACTCAGAGGTATGACCTTTCAGGGCAGATTCACCGTCTTTTAGCTCAGAAGACACAACACACATTATCATAAACATAAACACAGGACACCTTTACACAACAGCAAGAGCCCCTAGTAGCAGAGGAACCGCCTCCTACATTGTACAGAGGCCAATGTGATCAGCTCTTTCAATTAACACGTATAGTTCAAAATCAAATAAAGCAGGAATAGTCTTTGTATATTTCCTGGGAAATATTGTGGATAAACATTACTGTTTCATTTTAAGTAATCCAAGCCACATTCTTAATGTCCATTATTTTCTTGGTCACCCTGTGCCCCTAATAGACACAGGAAACTTAAACATAGGAGGTGCATGGGGAGCTGAAGCAAGGGTTTCCGAACCTCTCCAAGGGATTCTGGGTTCCACCAAGCCCCACCCAAAGTGACTCCCATCACAGTTGTCATTCGAAAGAACTTCAAAATTTTGTTCACCTTTATCATCTGATTTTAGTAAGAAGGTAATTTCACGAATAAAAAAACATATTCAATGTTAGAATTTCTTTCTATCCTGCTCTTTCCAATTTTCTTTTCACTATGGTCAAAAACAAATTATTTGACCCCACCAATATTTATTAAATGGAAAAAAAGGTTCCTAAAAAGTATAATTTCTAATGTAATGGCAGCTTAAGTGAGAGGACATCTTGCCAAAGTAAGGGGAATTCCCATATTGGACAACTGTCACCAAACCATTTGTCCCCATAGGTTGATTTCCCCTCACCTCTTGTTCTCATTGTAATTCTAGATTATCCCTTACCTTCTTTCTGTTTGAGAATAATCACCCGGACAAACAGAGATGTGAATCTCACCAGCAATGACCCCCAGACTGCAAAATAAACTATTTTTAGTCTGACCGTAAAGTAGCGCGTCTTTCTCATGTGTTTTACTGTGCTGCAGCAAAATTGCATTTCCAAATGAAAAAATGTCTCTTAAAATTGCTTGCGACCGTAATGTATTGCTGGATCCCGGGAATATAGATAAAAATCTATGAAAAAAATCAGCGTGGGCCCCCCCCAGTCCATACCAGGCTCTTCAGGTCTGGTATGGATATTAAGGGGAACTCTGCGACAAAATTTAAAAAAAATGGCGTAGGGTCCACCCCAAAATCCATACCAGACCCTTATCTGAGCAAGCAGCTGTGGCAGGCCAGGAAAGGGGGGGACGAACGAGCACCCCCCCTTCCTGAACCATACTAGGCCGCTTGCCCTCAACATGGGGACACCAAAGCACCCTCCCCATTTTTAGGGCAAGCGGCCTGGTATAATTTTAGGAGGGGAGGGGGAAATATCAGTTTGTAAATGGATAGAAAATTGGCTAAAAGACAGAATTCAGAGAGTAGTGGTTAATGATTCTTACTCTGAATGGTCTAAGGTTATCAGTGGTGTACCCCAAGGTTCAGTACTGGTACCCTTACTTTTTAATATCTTATAATATAATAATGATATTGGGTCTGGGATCAAAACTAACATTTCTGTCTTTGCAGATGACACCAAGCTATGCAGTGGAATAACGTCTAATTGAGCGACTATGTGGCAGATGAAGTTTAATGTTGAGAAATGTAAAGTTATGCAATTGGGGGCTAAGAATATGCATGCATCATACATGCTAAGGGGAGTACAACTGGGGGAATCTATAGTGGAGAAGGATCTGGGGGTTTTGGTATATCATAAGCTCAATAATAGCATGCAATGCCAAGCTGCGTTTTCCAAAGCGAGCAAAATCCTTTCTTGTATTAAGAGAGGTATAGACTCCAGAGAGAGAGATATAATTTTGCCCCTGTTCAAATCATTAGTAAGACCTCATCTGAAATATGCAGTTCATTTTTGGGCACCAGCTCTCAAAAAGGATATCTGGAGAACTGGAGAAAGTGCAGAGAAGGGCAACCAAACTGATAAGAGGCATGGAGGAGCTCAGCTATGAGGAAAGATTAGAGAAACTGAATTTATTCACTCTTGAGAAGAAGAGAATAAGGGGGGATATGATCAACATTTTCAAATATCTAACGGGTCCATATAGTGAAATTGGTGCTGAGTTATTCTTTTTACGGTCAACACAGAGGACACGGGGGCACTCTTTACGTCTAGAGGAAAAGAGATTTCATCTCACAATCCCGACAGGTTTCTTCACAGTAAGAGCTGTGAAAATGTGGAATAGATTCCCGCCAGAGGTGGTTCTGACCAGCTCAGTAGATTGGTTTAAGAAAGGCTTGGATACTTTCCTAAATGTACATAATATAACTGGGTACTAACATTTATAGGTAAAGTTGATCCAGGGAAAATCTGATTGCCTCTTGGGGGATCAGGAAGGAATTTTTTCCCCTGCTGTAACAAATTGGAGCATGCTCTGCTGAGGTTTTTTGCCTTCCTCTGGATCAACTGTGGGTATAGAATTGGGTATATTGGATTGTAAGATATTTTTTATTTATTTTTATTATGGTGGAACTGGATGGACTTGTGTCTTTCAACCTGACTAACTATGTAACTATGTACCTATATATATACAGTGGGGCAAAAAAGTATTTAGTCAGCCACCAATTGTGCAAGTTCTCCCACTTAAAAAGATGAGAGAGGCCTGTAATTGTCATCATAGGTATACCTCAACTATGAGAGACAAAATGTGGAAACAAATCCAGACAATCACATTGTCTGATTTTTTAAAGAATTTATTTGCAAATTATGGTGGAAAATAAGTATTTGGTCACCTACAAACAAGCAAGATTTCTGGCTCTCACAGACCTTTATCTTCTTCTTTAAGAGGTTCCTCTGTCCTCCACTCATTACCTGTATTAATGGCACCTGTTTGAACTTGTTATCAGTATAAAAGACATCTGTCCACAACCTCAAACAATCACACTCCAAACTCCACTATGGTGAAGACCAAAGAGCTGTCGAAGGGCACAAGAAACAAAATTGTAGACCTGTACCAGGCTGGGAAGACTGAATCTGCAATAAGCAAGCAGATTGGTGTGACAAAATCAACTGTGGGAGCAATAATTCGAAAATGGAAGACATACAAGACCACTGATAATCTCCCTCGATCTGGGGCTCCACGCAAGATCTCACCCCGTGGGGTCAAAATGATCACAAGAACGGTGTGTAAAAATCCCAGAACCACACAGGGACCTAGTGTATGACCTGCAGAGAGCTGGGACCAATGTAACAAAGGCTACTATCAGTAACACACTACGCCGCCAGGGACTCAGATCCTGTAGTGCCAGACATGTCCCCCTGCTTAAGCCAGTACATGTCTGGGCCCATCCGAGGTTTGCTAGAGAGCATTTGGATGATCCAGAAGAGGATTGGGAGAATGTCATATGGACAGATGAAACCAAAGTAGAACTGTTTGGTAGAAACACAACTCGTCATGTTTGGAGGAGGGAGAATGCTGAGTTGAAATCAATAAACACCATACCTACTGGGAAGCATGGGGGTGGCAACATCATGCTTTGGGGCTGTTTCTCTGCAAAGGGAACAGGACGACTGATCCATGTACATGAAAGAATGAATGGGGCCATGTATCATGAGATTTTGAGTGCAAACCTCCTCCCATCAGCAAAGGCATTGAAGATGAAATGTGGCTGGGTCTTTCAGCATAACAATGATCCCAAACACACCGCCTGGGAAACGAAAGAGTGGCTTCGTAAGAAGCATTTCAAGGTCCTGGAGTGGCCTAGCCAGTCTCCAGATCTCAACCTCATAGAAAATCTTTGGAGGGAGTTGAAAGTCCGTGTTGCCCAGCGACAGCCCCAAAACATCACTGCTCTAGAGGAGATCTGCATGGAGGAATGGGCCAACATACTAGCAACAGTGTGTGACAACCTTGTGAAGACTTACAGAAAACGTTTGACCTCTGTCATTGCCAACAAAGGATATATAACAAAGTATTGAGATGAACTTTTGATATTGACCAAAAACTTATTTTCCACCATAATTTGCAAATAAATTCTTTCAAAAATCAGACAATGTGATTGCCTGGATTTGTTTCCAGGTATACCTATGATGACATGTTTTTAAGTGGGAGAACTTGTACAATTGGTGGCTGACTAAATACTTTTTTGCCCCACCGTATATATATATATATATATATATATATATATATATATATATATATATTAGACTGTATATATATATATATATATATATATATATATATATATATATATATTAAATTAAACACACTGCCACTAACTAACTAACCTGCCTGTCTAATCTCCGTCCACAGTCACACACTATACTTGGCCATTATGTAAGCAGCCTTATATAGTGTGGAGCGTCGACTTAGTCCCCCTGAGCCATGATTGGCCAAAGGCACCCTGCCTTTGGCCAATTATGGCTCTCGCAGCTGAGCGCACTGTGATTGGCCAAAGCATGCAGGTCAGGTGCATGCTTTGGCCAATCATCAGACAAAAATGCACTGCGATCTCGCAGTGCATTATAGGGTGTTCCGTGGCACTCGAATTTGCCTCGAACTTCCTATAATATTCGCTGTTCGGCGAATGGTCAAACACCCGAGTAGTGAGTGTAAAGCTTGTATAACAGTGTAAATTTGCTGTCCCCTCAAAATAACTCAACACATAGCCATTACTGTCTAAATCACTGACAACAAATGTGAGTACACCCCTAAGTGAAAATGTCCAAATTGGGCCAAAAGTGTCAATATCTTATTGTGGCCACCATTATTTTCTAGCACTGCCTTAACACTCTTGGGCATGGAGTTCACCAAAGCTTCAAAGGATGCCAATGAAGTCCTCTTCCACTCCTCCATGATAACATCACGGTGCTGGTGGATGTTAGAGACTTTGCACTCCTCCACCTTCCGTTTGAGAATGCCCCACAGATGCTCAATTGGGTTTAGGTCTGGAGACAAGCTTGGCCAGTCCATCACCTTTACCCTCAGCTTCTTTAGCAAGGCAGTGGTTGTCTTGGAGCTGTTTTGGGGGTCATTATCATGTTGGAATATTGCCCTGTGGCCCAGTCTCCAAAGGGAAGGGATCATGTTCTGCTTCAATATGCCACAGTACATGTTGCCATTCATGGTTCCCTCAATGAACTGTAGCTCCCCAGTGTTGGCAGCACTCATGCAGCCCCAGGCCATGACACTTCCACCACCATGCTTGACTGTAGGCAAGACACACTTGTCTTTGTACTCCTCACCTGGTACTGCCACACATGCTTGACACCATCTGAACCAAATAAGTTTATCTTGGTCTCATCAGACCATAGGACATTGTTCCAGTAATCCATGTCCTTAGTCTGCTTGTCTTCAGTAAACTGTTTGCGGGCTCTCTTGTGCATCATCTTTAGAAGAGGCTTTCTTCAGCCTTGCAGACCAATTTGATGCAGCGTGCGGCATATGGTCTGAGCATTGACAGGCTGACCCCCCCACCCCTTCAATCTCTGCAGTAATGCTGGCAGCATTCATACGTCTATTTCCCAAAGACAACATCTGGATATGACGCTGAGCATGTGCAGTCAACTTCTTTGGTTGACCATGGCGAGGCCTTTTTTGGATGGATCCTGTCCTGTTAAACTGCTGTATGGTATTGGCCACCGTGCTGCAGCTCAGTTTCAGGGTCTTGGCAATCTTGTTATAGCCTAGGCCATCTTTATGCAGACCAACAATTATTTTTTTCAAATCCTCAGAGAGTTTTTTGCCATGAGATGCCATGTTGAACTTCTAGTGACCAGTATGAGAGAGAGAGCGATAACACCAAATTTAACACACCTGCTCCCCATTCACACCTGAGACCTTGTAACACTAACTAGTCACATGACACGGGAGGGAAAATGGCTAATTGGGCCCAATTTGGACAATTTGTTGCCAGTGGTTTAGACATTAATGGCGGTGTTGAGTTATTTTGAGGGGACAGCAAATTTACACTGTTATACAAGCTGTACACTCACTACTTTACATTGTAGTAGAGTGTCATTTTCTTCAATGTTGTCACATGAAAAAATATAATAATATATTTACAAAAATGTGAGGGGTGTACTCATTTTTGTATGATACTGTATATTATATATATATATATATATATATATATATATATATACAGTCAGATGTCACAATGGATTTGAAATGAAACAAACAAGATGTGCTTTAACTGCAGACTTTCAGCTTTAATTTGAGGGTATTTACATCCAAATCAGGTGAACGGTGTAGGAAGTAGGAATTACAACAGTTTGCATATGTGCCTCCCACTTTTTAAGGGACCAAAAGTAATCGGACAGATTAACAATCAAACTTTCACTTTTTAATACTTGGTTGCAAATCCTTTGCAGTCAATTACAGCCTGAAGTCTGGAAAGCATAGACATCACCAGACACTGGGTTTCATCCCTGGTGATGCTCTGCCAGGCCTCTACTGCAACTGTCTTCAGTTCCTGCTTGTTCTTGGGGCACTTTCCCTTCAGTTTTGTCTTCAGCAAGTGAAATGCATGCTCAATCGGATTCAGGTCAGGTGATTGACTTGGCCATTGCATAATATTCCACTTCTTTCCCTTAAAAAACTCTTTGGTTGCTTTCACAGTATGCTTCGGGTCATTGTCCATCTGCACTGTGAAGCGCCGTCCAATGAGTTCTGAAGCATTTTGCTGAATATGAGCAGATAATATTGCCCGAAACACTTCAGAATTCATCCTGCTGCTTTTGTCAGCAGTCATCTCATCAATAAATACAAGAGAACCAGTTCCATTGGCAGCCATACATGCCCACGCCATGACACTACCACCATCATGCTTCACTGATGAGGTGGTATGCTTTGGATCATGAGCAGTTCTAGGAGTGACTAGGAGACTTTTTGAAGAACCCTTGTGTATATATACTGTATATATATTAGTTTTTGGATATTACAGTCATTAAGTCCATTAAGTAGGCCTTAGAAAAAACTGATGTTTCATCCCCTATTATAGAACCACAAGAACTCCAACTTATAGGTAGATTTATTTTGCATGTTAGGCTTGGAGACAAAATTACTTTAATTCTACTATATCCTTACATATTATTGCATTAAACTAAGCACATGTTTAGTCTTAAAATACATATCTTCTAAATGAAAACTTCCCTTTGCCTAGAACTCACTGTGTTCAAGTGAACAAATAAAAATCATTTTGGATACCACTATAAAATCAGATGCCCACAAGCTGACCTAATCCCTTCATGTCATCTCTGTCACTGTTTACCTCTTCTGCCACCACCTCTCACTTTAAACAGCACTGTTCATAATGACAGGCAGAAATGGATTACTTTCCAGTGGGCTTTGTGGGACAAATGTCAGAGTTGTGTTGTGGGAAAGCAACAAGATGAATGTAGTAGATATGTTAATTGAAGACTTACTTTTGTGTTACAAAGATGCCCTGTGCATAAAGGGCAAGTTTTCTCCCTTCGGTTCTAGTTCAGATCCAGAGCTGAGAGTAAATTGGAAATAATGAATCATTTCTGACGCTGGCAGCTAAAGATGAATTACCATCAAACAATGCTTTTCTTTACTGTGTTTTTGTAAGCATCTGAAAACTAATTTACAACAGCTACAGTTTCAGAATACAGCTGCAATTAGAAAAAAAGGGAAAAATTCCAAAAAGCCATTATTAATCCTGCCTGTCGCTGTTATGAAAACTAATAATGACACAGATGTAACTGAGTGTGAATTTATATTCTGGGTCAGGTTTTACAGCTGGAACAGAACAATGTGCTATTATGGACAAGGCGTGTTTGTAAATGTTCTAACTCTGCTCAATTTTGGAAGTCCTGAAACATAAAACTACTGTTTTCAAATCGAACTTCACAGTTTTCTGTTCATAAGATGAAAGCTTTAGAAATTTTCCCAATTTCAGTTAAAAATAATCTTCATACAGCTCTAAAAGAAATCACTGGGAATTAAATGTAAACAATTATTCTTTTGCCTTTCCAATCTAAGCACTGAAAGCATGTTCCCTATAAGACTGTATTCACACCTCAGCATTTTGAATCGCGGGCAGATTTGCTGCAATTCTACCATGATTGTCACGCTGCAACTGTGGCAACCTGCGCCGCCTGAAGCATGCCGCCCAAAAGTAGCTCCTGAACTGTTTTGGGGAGACAAGCTTCACGCAATGTGGGTTGCCACAATTGTAGCGCCAATCGCGGTAGAACCACACTGTGATTTTAGGTGTCATTCAAATGAATAGCATCTCAAATGTACGCTGTGCGATTTGCCATTCACACCCTGGTGCTTTGAAATCACGGGCAGAATCGCAGCAAATCTGTACGTGATTCAAAACCCTGAGGTGTGAATGCAGTCTGAGTGATCCAGTTGTGACAAGATAGCTGTATTTATAGTTTCAGTAGAATTAGTAGGCAGTGACTCGATCCAAATGACATCTTGCAGATTGTAGAAAGCTTCAGATCATAATAGATGAACATCAGATGGAATGCTTGAACATTTCCCTGTTTGGTTGGTGCCAAATGCCATGTATACAAGTGGTATTCCTACTCACTGGCCCCCTTCACTTACATAGTTACATAGTTAGTCAGGTTGAAAAAAGACACAAGTCCATCCAGTTCAACCAATAGAAGGGAAAAAAAAAATATACGTAGCGCTGGTAGATTTTATCTACCGCTGATAGGTAAATTTAGTGGGTCGCTTGTTATAGGAAGTTAGATTTGCCTCTGTTCCAGCTTGGCTGATGTTGCATGCAGTTCCACATTGTGCCGGTGGGTGTCGTTGTCACTGTTGGCAGTTGTTGGAAAAGCAATGTGTTAAGGCGAATGAGTGCTCCTCTTTCCCGGAGATAACTCGGTGGAGGTGGTCCTCCGAGTTGCATTCTGGGAGAGGGTATTTAGGGGACAGACGCCATGTTTTAGGGTTCGTTTTCAGCCACCTGCTGGCCCTCCTGGCCGACAAGTATGCACTAGGAATACCACCTCGTGGTCCTCCGTTCCGGAGGCCCGCGTCGCTGTGGCGTGTGGGTGGGCCCAGAAGCCTGTCTGGGGCCTACCACAGCAGCGGAGGAATGGCCCTGAGCTGTCTTTCCTGAGTAAAGAAGCTGGACAACCGGGAAGATCCCAGGGGAGGACCCGTCATGGAAGGATCATGCAGAGTGCTGGTCTGGAGAGGGGCCTGGTGACTCGGTTGGAGGACGCATTCCGAAGTAATCTTACAGTATGGTACTGTCGGGTTGGCTTAAAGGTTCAAGTACTGTATCTGACTTTCACCACAAACCAATACATCCTGTGGCAGAGGATCGTACGGGTTTTATTCCAGATAAGTCTGTGGCAGAGACTTTTGTTCGTGCTATGTGCTGGCTGCTAGGCAAGTGAGAGATGTCTATCCAGGCGGGCAAAGATTGAATCCTACAAAAGGGGGACTATTCAATTACAAGTGTTCAATTACAAAGAATGTTCTGAAGAGATACAACAGAAAGGTATTTGAGCTTCCCTGCAGCTTTCCTACTACTTTTTTCCTGCTACTTCCCTCAATTATTCTATTAAAGCATTGGAAAAATCTACTCAAGTGTTTGGTGCTTATATCGTCCAGAGGTAAACTCAACGGAACCCTAGACCCGGTGACGGTGAAACAGAGGTGTCGAGAGTGAAGGTAACAAGCCCGTTTAAACCAGCAGCTCCACCAAGAGTTATTGCTACATATACAATCCTATATATATAATCCTATAACAGAGTGATCCGGAGGAAAGAAAAAAAAACAACAGCAAAGCATTAACCCCTTATGCTATGGCAGGGGAAAAAAATCATTCATTCATTCGATCCCCCAAGAGCCAATTGGATGTTCCCTGGATAAACCTTACCTATAAATATTAGTATCCAGTTATATTATGTTTTACTGGTACAGAATCCACGCCTTTCTTAAAACAATCTACTGAGCTGGCCAGGACCACCTCTTGAGGGAGTCTATTCCACATTTTCACAGCTCTTACTGTGAAGAAGTCTTTCTGTATTTCGTCCAGACGAAAAGAGTGCCCCCTTGTCCTCTGTGATGAGCTTAAAGTGAATAACTCAACACCAAGTTCACTACTATATAGACCACTTATGTATTTATACATGTTGATCATATCCCCCCATAATATCCTCTTCTCAAGAGAGAATAAATTAAGTTCCTCTAGTCTTTCCTCATAGCTGAGCTCCTCAATACCTCTTATCAGTTTGGTAGCCTTTCTTTGCACTTTCTCCAGTTTCCCAATATCCTTTTTATGAACTGGTGCCCAAAACTGAATTGCATATTCCAGATGAGGTCTTATTATTGATGAGCTTTCTGTTCGGGTCGAACATGATTTTGACTCGAACATTGGCTGTTTACCCGTTCATCGAAAACCGAACATTATGAGCCGAACATTATGAGCAAATTCGAGCGGCGCGTAACGGCCCATAATGCGCTGCAGGAGCGCAGTGCATTGCTGTATGATGACTGGCCAGAGCATGCACCATGACCTGCATGCTTTGGCCAATCACAGCGCCTTTAGCCAATCATGGCTCAGGGGGACTCTACGCTCCACATTATATAAGGTAGCCTGCAGGTCGGCCACATGTAGTGTGTTGTTGGCGTGGACGAAGAGAGAGTCTCATTTAGATTAAGCAGGCAGGCAGATTATTCAGTCAGCTGCAGTGTATATATATACAGTGGCGTAGCGTGGGTTGTCAGCACCCGGGGCAAGGCAAGTAATTTGCGCCCCCTAACATGCGGACTTTTAGCTATCCCTGAGTCCCTTCAAATACAAGTACTACTGGCCTACCTGATTCCTATACTGACCACTACACTGAGAACTACACTGTCCACTACACTGACCACTATACTATACTGTCCACTATACTACACTGACCTCTATACTGTCCACTACACTGCCCACTATACTAACCACTATACTACACTACACTGTCCACTATACTACACTACACTGTCCACTACACTGACCACTATACTATACTGTCCACTATACTACACTGACCACTATACTGTCCACTACACTGCCCACTATACTAACCACTATACTACACTATACTGACCACTATACTACACTACACTGTCCACTATACTACACTGCACTGTCCACTATACTACACTATTCTACACTATACTGACCACTATACTACACTATACTACACTGTCCACTGACCACTATACTACACTCCACTGTCCACTATACTACACTACACTGACCACCATACTACACTGTACTGACCACTATACTACACTATACTGACCACTATACTACACTACACTGACCACCATACTACACTACACTGACCACCATACTACACTACATTGACCACTATACTACACTGACCTCCATACTAAACTACACTATACTAACCACTATACTGACCACTATACTACACTGTTTGTTTTACTACACTGTCCACCATACTACACTGTTCACCATACTACATTATACTGACCACTATACTACACTGTCCACTATACTACATTACACTGACCACCATACTACACTATACTGACCACCATACTATACTGTCCACTACACTACACTGACCTCCATACTAAACTACACTATACTGACCACTATACTATACTACACTAACCACTATACTGACCACTATACTACACTATACTGACCACCATACTACACTACACTGTCCACTATACTACACTGTCCACTATACTGACCACCATACTACACTTCACTGACCACTATACTATACTGACCACTATACTACACTGTCCACTATACTGACCACTATACTACACTGTTTGTTTTACTACACTGTCCACCATACTACACTGTCCACTACACTAAACACCATACTAACCACTATACTACACTGACCTCCATACTCAACTACACTATACTGACCACTATGCTAACCACTATACTACACTAACCACTATACTGTCCACTATACTACACTGTCCACTATACTATACTGTCCACTACACTACACTGACCTCCATACTAAACTACACTATACTATACTGACCACCATACTACACTGTCCACTATACTGACCACCATACTACACTACACTGACCACCACACTACACTGACCACTATACTGACCACCATACTACACTACACTGACCACCATACTACACTACCCACCATACTAACCACTATACTACACTACACTGACCACCATACTACACTGACCACCATACTACACTACACTGACCACCACACTACACTGACCACTATACTGACCACCATACTACACTACACTGACCACAATACTACACTACACTGACCACCATACTACACTGACCACTATACTACACTACACTGCCCCGCATACTGACCACTACACTACACTGACCTCCATACTAAACTACACTATCCTGCCTACAGTCTCTCTCTCTCTCACCCCCCCCACCAGTAACAAGACTCTCACTCACCTTCTTATCTTGGCCTGCATCGATCCGGAGGAGGAGGAGGAGGAGGAGGAGGAGGAGGAGAAGACAGCGGTGGCTCACATTCCTCTCTCCCCTGCGCTCTGGCTGCAGCCATGTTCAGTGTCCAGCGCCCTGTGATTGGGCGTATGGGGGGTCATGTGCGGAGGCGGGACTTCAGGAGCGATCTAGGACAGGCCAGCCCTACGCCTCACATGACCCCCATACGCCCAATCACAGGGCGCCGGACACTTAACATGGCGGCCGGGCCGGGGACACAGGATTGAGAAATTAGGAGGAGGCAGCCAGTGACACATACTGGCGCCCCCCTAAATTTCGCACCCGGGGCCACGGCACCCCCTGCACCCCCCACGCTACGCCACTGTATATATATATATATATATATATATACAGATAGTCGTATATATATATATATATATATATATATATATATATATATATATATATATATATCCACTGTATCCAGTTTAGTTAGATCTGACTGCAGTCCATTCCTGGTGTACTGTTTCTTTCAAATTTGTTTATTGGGGTTTACTGTCAATTACAATAAAGACAAGACAATACAAATACATTGTTAACAGTGAGATAAGGAACTGTCGCATAGGCCTATGACATTCGGAAGTGTAGCCTATTATGGAGCAGTACTAGGTCTGTATCCACACTTGTAATATTCGAATACAGTTACCCCATCACCCCTAACGGGATCATACTGTGAAGGGTTTATACAGATATCTGGATACAATAACCGTAGTATACGTGTTGCTCAGAAGTATCACATATTGTGATACTCTGAATTTTGCATAACACAAGAACAAAATTAGGGTAAACTGAGGGCAACTAAAACTATATTAAAGGGGAAGGTAAAGAAAAATATAGTTACCATCATTTAATTCAGATACCACAGTAAGCAGAATACAAGACCTTGGGTTTGGCAAAGTTATGGTTTAAGGTCTGTAGATGCCTTTGGGTAGAGGAACCAAGCTTGCCAAGATCTTATAAAGTGGTGAGCTTTAAGTTTCTTGAATGCCAATAATTTTTCATATTGGCACTGTGTATTAACTCTTGTAGTTATTTCTCTCATAGTAGGAAGGGTAGAGGTTTTCCATTTACTCACTAAGGCTGTTCTAGCTGCAAACAGTACATGGGCTATTACAGTTCTAACTGTAAGAGGATACGTATCTAGACCTATATTCAGGAGAGCTAGTGCCGGAGTCAATGGCGTATAATGCCCTATGATTTTGCTTAAAACTATGGCTATATTTTCCCAAAAGGTCGTTATGTGAGGAAAGTTCCACAACACATGGAACAGGTTCCCTATTTGATCACATCCTCTCCAACATTTGTTAGTGGAGTCGGGAAAGATTTTGGACAATCTGTAAGGGGTCATGTACCACCTGTGATAAATTTTTTGAAAGGTTTCCCAATGATCAACACAGGAGGACATACTGTAACTCAGGTGTATGGATTTCAACCATTGTTGCAGAGAGAATTCTTTCTCTAGATCTTTTTCCCATTTGAGCATGTCCGGTGTTTTGGTCGTCAGTGTTGGGCCCATTAAGGTGTTGTAAAAAAAGGAAATCCCCCGAATGGATGTGTGTGATTTCCCCTGTAGGAATTCCCAAATAGGGTTTGGGATTTCTATGTATTCTTTGCATTTGGTCGTCGCATGGAAATGTCTAATTTGCAATAACCTATAAGTATCGAAAGGTAGCTCGCTTTGTTGTAGGTTTTGTAGAAAGTTTATACCCTTTTGTGACAATCCCTTACATCAAAACCACTGATGAGCCATTCATACGTTTTAACCGGGATGTCTAATTTATGAGTGGTTTCATTGTGGGCTACACTGGTAGCTAGAGTGCGCCAGGCCTTTAAAGTGGCTCCCAGTGTAGGATGGGGCACAGTGGAAACAACTAAGGGGAACATGAGGGATGCGGCTAACAGCACTAGGAAGTCCTGGTGTTTCGTAAAACTTTGTTCCATGTTGACCCATAGTTTGTCACCTGATTTTTGAACCAAATGTTTAACTTGGTCTAGCAAGGACGCATTGTAGTAGCCCAGGAGGTCAAGTAAACCTATCCCACCATTCTTTTTCAGTAGTTGTAATGAGGAAAGAGCAATCCTCCTATTTTTGCTTTGCCATATGTATTCCCCCATCAGGGTGTTGCATTTATTGAAGGAGTTAGGGATATGGATAGGGAGTGTTCTAAATAAATATAATATCTGTGGGAGAACCTGCATTTTGAAGGCAGCTGATCTTCCTACCCATGAAAATTGGGTTTTCCCTATTCACCGTAGATCTTCAGTGATATTAGTCAGTAAGGTGGGGAAATTAACCTCGTAGAGCTAGTTAGCTGGATAAGAAAGTTGTATTCCTAGATATGCTATAGATTTAAAAACCCAGGTATATGGAAAATCTTGTTTCAGTAGAGTAATTTGTTCCTGGGGTAGTCCCATGGCAAGTATTTGGCATTTATGGGAGTTGACTTTATAGTAAGAGACTCTCCCAAATTCTTCTATCAATTGTTGGATTCTATGTAGGGAATTATAGGGCTCGTAAAGGGAAAGAATAATGTCATCTGCGAACAGACCTATTTTGTGTTCAGCTTGTCCCACTATTAATCCCTTGATAAGGGAATCAGATCTGATGGCCTCAGCAAAGGGTTCCATTGCCAGGGAGAATATGATTGGGGATAGAGGGCAACCCTGTCTCGTGCCATTCGAAAGGTCGAATGACCCAGACAGTACGCCATCAGTATACACCCTCCCGAGGGGTTATGGTATAGTGTCATAATAGCAGAGTGCATTTCCCCAGACACCCAAAATTTAGACAGTACCAGTGAGAGATATTCCTAATGGACTCTGTCGAATGCCTTCTCAGCATCCAGAGCAAGGAGCAGAGAAGGCACCCGACAGGCCTCAGTGTGATGTATTAGGTTGATCATCCTCCTAGTGCCATCGGGAGCTTGTCTCCCCCTCACAAAACCAACCTGTTCTGGTCCTAAAAGGAGTGGTGTTAGGCCTAGAAGTCTGTTTGCTAGTATTTTGGAGTATATTTTTAAGTCCGAGTTTAGAAGCGATATTGGTCTGAAGTTTTGAGGCTGGTTAGGCTCCTTTCCAGGTTTAGGCAGAGCCACGATAACCGCTTCTAGCATTTCTTTAGGAAAATGACCTGTTAATACTGCTTGGTTGTAGAGGTTAACCATGTGAGGGCCTAGGATTGATTTAAGGGCTTTGTAATACTCTGAAGATAATCCATCCATTCCCGGTGATTTACCCAAAGGGGGAAATGCGATAACATCTAGAATTTCTTTCAGTTCTATAGGGCGATTTAGGAGGTTTATAAAGGTTTCATCCAGCACTGGTAGATTTAGTTTGTGTGATTACTTCTGTGTTGGGTTGGGGGGTGCCAGTATCGTCCTTTAAGTTATACAGTGAGGCATAACATTCCCTGAATGTTTGGGCTATTCCAGAGGGGTCAAGGCCTGTTTTGTCTGTTGTATGATGATGAAGCTGGGTAATTTTTTCCCTGGCTTTTTTTGTTTAAGTAGTAGCGCCATTTTTTTTTCCCCGCTCTGTTATGTTGTGAGTAAGTCAATAATTTAAGACCTTTGATATATTTATCATGGTCGGATATTAAAACTGTTCTAAGTTCCTCTCTGAGGAACGTGAGCTTGGACAGTAGGGAATTCTGGGGTGACTTTTTGTGTTGGGTTTCAAGTATATCGATTTCAGCAAGGAGGGTGGAGATTTTTAAGTTTTTCTTTTTCCTCTCCCTGGAGGCCATCTGGATCAACACCCCCCTAGAGAAAGCCTTGTGGGTACACCAAAGGTTGAATACACTACTGGAGGACTCCGAATTGAAGAGAAAGAACTCCTCCAGCTTTGTGTTCAGCTCCATTATATATGTAGGGTGTGAGAGAATATACGTATTGTTCCGCCATAATGGCACATATTTACCTGTGTGACCCTCTGAAATTTCCAGAGAGATAGGGGCATGGTCGGACCATGTAATATTGTAAATTTTTGCCTCTGTTACCCTTTGGAGAAGATTTTTATCAGTTATAAAGCAGTCAATTCTTGAATAAGTGTTATGGGGATTCGAGAAAAATGTGTAGTCTCTTTCCGACGTGTTATGGTAGCGCCACGGGCCATGGAGATCTTCCTGTAGTAAGTACTGTTTGAGTCCTGCTTTCCTTGTTGTAATCTTGGAGTTAGTGTCCATTTCCGGATCCATCGGGATGTTGAAGTCCCCACATATTAACAATTGGCCCTTCTGAATTGAGCGAGCTTTGGCTTGGGTCCTCTTGAGAAATCGTATTTGATGCCTGTTGGGAGCATAGATATTCACTATTGTGTAAAGGACTCTGTTTAATTCTGCAACTAGAATTGCGTATCTCCCTTCTGTATCCATCAGTGAGGTATGCAATTTAAAGGATATTGTGTCTTTTAAGGCTATCATTACACCTCTTTTTTTTTCTTTAAAATTGGCTTGATAGACATGTGGGAATCGTTTATGGGTGCACTTGGGACGTTTTGTAACCAGGAAGTGAGATTCCTGCACGCAGAGCACATCACAATGATGGTGTTCGGCTTCTTTCCATAGTGCCCTTCTCTTATAGGGACTATTGAGGCCTTTGGCGTTCAAGGATAAAAATGTAAGTGCCATCAAAGGTATTCAGAGAGCTAATGAGAGCTTTGTCTTCAAAATTTCCATATTGCTGAGTAAGAAGAAAGTAAATGTGGTAACCAGAACATAAGAACATTAAACAAAGGGAGACTAACGGGATACTTGCGTCGGTGTAGGTCTTTTTTCGCCTAGGAAGGAGAACATGTAGGGTACAGATGAATCCTGTACACAGATCCAACGGGGGTAATTGAGTATAACCGAACAGGATCTTAGTAAGTACAATGTAATTTTTCTTTCTTTTGTTTGCATAAGAGCCATAACATAATTTCAACAGTAGGTCAGCAAGATCCTCTTCATCTTGAGGGATGAGTCCCCAGGATTTCATCAATTCCAAACCTTCATCCAGAGTGGATACGATCGAGGTCTTGTTGTTTCTTTCAATGGAGAGTTTAGTTGGAAATTTCCATTTTTAGAGAATATTATTATTTCTCAGTATCTTGGTAATGGTGATAAGGTTTTTGCGGGCTTGAATGGTTGCCTGTGAGAGGTCTATATTTAGCGAAATTCCAGAATATGGTTCTGGTAGAGAGTTGCGCTTATGGGAGAAGTGCATAAGCTGATCCTTAACATGGAAGTAGTGGATTTTAGCTATCACATCTCTGGGCACCCGATCTGGTAGATAGGATGGCTTTGGGAGGCGGTGAGCCTTATCTATCGCCAATTCGTATGTTTTGGTTGTTGGCAGCAATTCTGCGATCATTTTCTGCAGGTATGGGCGGAGTTCTGCCGGGGGGATAATTTCGGGGATGCCTCTAAATTTGACATTGTTCCTGCGGGAACGGTCCTCGATGTCCGCCATTTTGATTTTCAGGTTGCTGATTTCGTCAGCTAGTCCATCGTGGGCATCAACCACTTCATTATGCGCTAGTGTGTAATTGCTCAGTTTATGTTCAATATAAACAACTCTGTCTCCTATGGCTGCAATCTCTCTATTAGTCTGTTTCATGAAATTTGACATGTCATGTTGCCATGCTCCATGCAGTGTAATGAGCATGTCTTTGAGAGCAGAGTCAAGAATAGGCTGTCCCACTGTAGGGAAAGCATCTAGCTTCTCACTGAAGTCGTTTGTGTTAGTGAGACTGGCAGTGTCAGGGGAGGAATCACTCACTGTGTCTCCACCAGCCGTCAGTTTTCTCCTCTGTTTCACAGGGCTATTGAATGTGGATGGAGGAGAGCGGTCTCCGCTGTCCTGAACTGTATATTCAGGCTGCAGTGATGTGTGCTTAGTGGCAGCAGCTGCTCCTGTTCTCTTCTGTGTGAATCCAGCGGTGCCAGCGCCATCTTGTGAGGTCTGCGGCTCCGAGACTCTGTAGAAGTTAGTGAGTCTGCGGGGCCCCTAACGGGCTTTTCTCTTCCCCTGCATGCCGCTTCCACCTCTCTGGCTCTGCATCGTCCGGTGGATGTTAAGTAAATGAGCCAAGTCACACTGTGTGTCGCCTTTTAGATCCTGTGGAGCCGGAGGAGATTCACAATACGGCCATCTCCTCAGGCTGCCGGCCACCCCCCCCCGGTGTACTGTTTCTAATATACTGCAGGCAGGCAGGTGATTCAGTTAGCTGCAGTGGATATATATATATATATATATATCCACTGCATACAGTTTAGCTATATCTCACTGCAGGTCGTTCCTTTCTGTACTGTTTCTAATATGCTTATAATATACTTAGGTATACTAATATACTCTAGTATTCAGTATACAGTACCGTGCACCCATAGTGCAGTTGCTACTACTTTTCTGGTGGTGTAAACAACACAGTACACCCATAGTTGTTATTACACTTCTGTTGGTGTACACAGTACCGTGCACCCTAGTGCAATTGCTACTACTTTACTGGTGGTGTACACAATACATACAGTGCACCCATCATTGTTATCACACTTCTGTTGGTGTACACAGTACCATGCACCCCTAGTGCAGTTGCTACTACTTTCCTGGTGGTGTACACAATACATACAGTGCACCCATAGTTGTTATTATACTTCTGTTGGTGTACACAGTACCATGCACCCCTAGTGCAGTTGCTATTACTTTCCTGGTGGTGTACACAATACATACAGTGCACCCATAGTTGTTATTAAACTACTGTTGGTGTACACAGTACCGTGCACCCCTAGTGCAGTTGCTACTACTTTCCTTGTGGTGTACACAATACATACAGTGTACCCATAGTTGTTATTAAACTTCTGTTGGTGTACACAGTACTGTGCACCCCTAGTGCAGTTGCTACTACTTTTCTGGTGGTGTATACAACACATACCGTGCACCCATACTTGTTATTAAACTTCTGTTGTTGTACACAGTACCGTGCACCCCTAGTGCAGTTGCTAATACTTTCCTGGTGGTATACACAATACATACAGTGTACCCATAGTTGTTATTACACTTCTGTTGGTGTACACAGTACCGTGCACCCCTAGTGCAGTTTTTACTACTTTCCTGGTGGTGTACACAATACATAACGGGCACCCATCATTGTTATTAAACTTCTGTTGGTGTACACAGTACCATGCACCCCTAGTGCATTTGCTACTACTTTCCTGGTGGTGTACACAAAACATACAGTGTACCCATAGTTGTTATTACACTTCTGTTGGTGTACACAGTACCATGCACCCTTAGTGCAGTTGCTACTACTTTCCTGGTGGTGTACACAGTACACAATACAGTGTAGTGTGGTTTTGCTAAACAGAATTTGCAGCATGTCCGGAAGGCCACCAAGGAGAGGCAGACGCTCACAGGTCACTAAAAGAGGGCAAGCAGGCTCTGTGTCTACAGTTGACAGTGCTGGTCATGGACAGGGTGCATCCTCAGCACGTGGCCATGGGGCACGATTGTCCTTTTTTTCTGCAGTTTGCTGTGTTATTGAGCCACAACATGCAGAAGAGTTGGTGGAATGGATAACAAAGCCCTCCTCATCCTCTGCCACCCAGGCTCAGAGTAGTTTGTCTGCCAATGCAGCTGCCAAAGTGGCCTATTCCATCGGCTCCATGTCAACAGTCACTCCTTCCCTAGCCCCACCATCATGCACAGAGGAGTCCTCCAAACTATTCAACCACAGTGTCGGGTACATGCTGCAGGAGGTTGTGCAGCGATTTGAAGGCTCCGATGATGGTACCCAGGTTGAGGAAGGGAATAACGTGAGCCTAGAGAGAGGGGGTGCCCAAGAAGGTCAAGAAACTGGCAGTCATGTTCCCCCAGCTGCAGCATACTGCCAAGTTTGCTCCAGTGATGAGGAGGGAGGGGATGATGAGGTCACTAACTCTACTTGGGTGCCTGATAGAGGGGAGGAGGAGGCACATCTCCAACGAGGCAGGATGCCCTCCAGGGGGCAGTTTAAGGGCAGCCACCCTATTGCATCACACTGCAGAGCTAAGCAGGTGCAGGGAGCTGCTGACTCCCCACATATTTTGAAAAGTTCCTTGGTGTGGGCCTTTTTTGACACGTGTGCAGCAGATCGCACCATTGCTGTTTGCAACATATGTCTGAAGTGTATCAAGCGTGGCCAAAACAACAGCCGCTTGGGCATCACATGCTTGACCAGACATATGATGACCTCCCATGCAGTCCATTGGTAACAGCACTTAAAAGACCCACATCAAAGAACAAGGCGGATCTCTCCTTGTTCCTCATCAGCTGGGATCTCCAACCCCACTATACCTCCAGTCCTCTCAGAAACCTGCACTGAGAGGAATAAAGGTATAGAAATAAGTGTCCCAAGTACTTGCGGCCAATCTGCTAGCGGTACACCAACATTCGATTTTAGCAGACAAATTTGCCTATCTCAGTTGCTAAACCGTCAAAAGAAATTCAGTCCCAGCTATCCACATGCTCAGTGTCTGAATGCTAGCTTGGCCAAATTGCTAGCACTGCAACTACTGCCTTTTCAGCTGGAAGATCCCCTTTCGTGAATTTGTAGAATGGGCAGTACCTCAGTGGCAGGTTCCCAAACACCATTTCTTTTCAGGGAAGGCCATTCTGGCTCTCTACCAGCATGTGGAAGGCAATGTCTTGGCCTCGTTGGACAGGGCGGTCAGAAGTAAGGTGTATATATGGTCCAGCAGACATGGACAGGGACGTTACCTCTCTTTCACGGCACACTGGGTAACTCTGCTGGCAGCTGGAAAGGATGCAGGACAGGGTTCAGTATTGTTGAAGCTTGTTCCGCCACCACGCCTCCAAAATGCTAGTGGTGATTCTGCCACAGCTCTCTCCTCCACCCCTCCTCTTCTTCCTCTATGGCTTCTTCCTCTGCAAATTTGTCCTCTGAACCAGCGGTGCTCCATAGGCGTTCAAGGGGCTACGCAAGCACTCAGGCAAAAATATGCCATGCGGTGCCTGAGTTGGTCTGCTTAGGGGACAGGAGCCACACTGGGGCAGAAATTCTGTCAGCTCTCTAGGGGCAGGCTCAGAGGTGGTTGACGCCACGCCAGCTTCAGGCTGGAATGGTTGTATGCGACAATGGCACCAATCTCCTCTCTGCCCTCCGACAGGGACATTTGATTCATGTTCTCTGTTTGGCTTGCATCCTGAATTTGGTGGTTCAGCGGTTCTTGAGCAGGTACCCGGGCTTACAGGATCTCCTGAGGCAGGCCAGGAAAGTCTATGGTCATTTCCACTGGTCAAATAATGCCAGTGCTCCGCTGGCTGACATTCAAAGAGAATACAACCTGCCCAAGAACCACCTCACTTGTGACATGCCCACCAGGTAGAACTCAATGTTGGCAATGCTGCAGCGACTGCACATGCAGCAAAGGGCCATCAATGAGTACCTGTCTGAGTATGCCACCAGGACAGGGTTAGGGGAGCTTGGCTTTTTTCTCCACGCCAGTGGCTACTGATCAAGGATGCATTCACTCTCCTGTCACCATTTGAGGAGGCCACAAGGATGGTGAGTAGTGACAGTGCCTGCATCAGTGATACTGTCTCTCTTGTCTTCCTGTTGGAGCACACGCTTTGTGGAATAATGGACAGGGCACTTGAGGCAGAACAGCGGGAGGAAGAAGAGGACTTCCTTACCTCTCAAGACCCCCTTTATCCAGATACTAGTATTCCTACAGGCCCACCGATCACACAGGAAGAAGAAGAGGAGGAGGAGGAGGAGGATTGTGTCAGCATGGAGGTGGAGGATAACACTCAGCATCAGCAGCAGTCTTCAAGGGATCGTTTTCAGTTCCCAGAAACCCATGGAGTTGTATGTGGCTGGGAAGAGGTGGTTGAGGATCATGTGATCCTTAGTGACCCGGAGGACTCAGGATTGAATGCCTCTGCAAACCTACGCTGCATGGCCTCCCTGATCCTGCAAAGCCTGCGAAAGGACCCTAGGATTCGTGGTATCAAGGAGAGGGATCATTACTGGCTGGCAACCCTTCTTGATCCACGTTACAAGGGTAAGGTTGTAGAACTTATCCAGCCTTCGCAGAGGGAGCAGAGGATGAAACATCTTCAGGAGGCCTTGCAGAAAGGTTTGTGCAATGCGTTTCCAGAGCCTGGGAGGTTACAATTTCCTGGTACTGGACAACGTGTTGCTGAGGCTTCATGCAGTCACAGAAAGAGCGGCGGAGAAGGTGGCCGGCTGACCGATGCCTTCAGACAATTCTTCAGTCCTCAGGGCCCAGGTCTGATCGGTTCCAGCAACCATCGCCAGCGTCTGAATTATATGGTGCAGGAATATAAAGGGGCAAGATCAGACTTGGAGACCTTTCCAACAGAGCATCCACTGGGTTACTTGGTCTTGAGTAGGGATGAGCCGAAACCCCCCCCCTTTTCGGTTCGCACCAGAACATGCGAACAGGAAAAAAGTTCGTTCGAACACGCGAACACCGTTAAAGTCTATGGGACACGAACATTAATAATCAAAAGTGCTAATTTTAAAGGCTTATATGCAAGTTATTGTCATAAAAATTGTTTGGGGACCTGGGTCCTGCCCCAGGGGACATGGATCAATGCAAAAAAAGTTTTAAAAACGGCCTTTTTTTCAGGAGCAGTGATTTTAATTAAGCTTAAAGTCAAACAATAAAAGTGTAATATCCCTTTAAATTTCGTAGCTGGGGGGTGTCTATAGTATGCCTGTAAAGGGGCGCATGTTTCCCGTGTTTAGAACAGTCTGACAGCAAAATGACATTTCAAAGAAAAAAAGTCATTAAAAACTAGTCGCGGCTATTGCATTGCCGGTCCGACAATACACATAAAAGTTCATTGATAAAAACGGCATGGGAATTCCCCACAGGGGAACCCCGAACCAAAATTAAAAAAAAAAAATGACTTGGGGGTCCCCCTAAATTCCATACCAGGCCCTTCAGGTCTGGTATGGATATTAAGGGGAACCCCGGCCAAAATTTTAAAAAAAAATGACGTGGGGGTCCCCCTAAATTTCATACCAGACCCTTCATGTCTGGTATGGATTTTAAGGGGAACCCCGCGCCAAAATAAAAAAAAAAACATTGTGGGGTCCCCCCAAAAATCCATACCAGACCCTTATCCAAGCATGCAACCTGGCAGGAAAAGAGGGGGGGGACAAGAGAGCGCCCCCCTCCTAAACTGTACCAGGCCACATGCCCTCAACATTGGGAGGGTGCTTTGGGGTAGCCCCCCAAAGCACCTTGTCCCCATGTTAATGAGGACAATGGCTTCATCCCCACAACCCTGGCCGGTGGTTGTGGGGGTCTGCAGGCGGGGGGCTTATTGGAATCTGGAAACCCCCTTTAACAAGGGGACCCCCAGATCCCGGCCTCCCCCTGTGTGAAATGGTAAGGGGGTACCCCTACCATTTCACTAAAAAACTGTCAAAAATGTTAAAAATGACAAGAGACAGTTTTTGACAATTCCTTTATTTAAATGCTTCTTCTTTCTTCTATCTTCCTTCATCTTCTTCTTCTTCTTCTTCTTCTTCTGGTTCTTCTGGCTCTTCTGGTTCTTCCTCCGGTGTTCTCATCCAGCATCTCCTCCACGGCGTCTTCTATCTTCTTCTCCTCGGGCCGCTCTGCACCCATGGCATGGGGGGAGGCTCCCGCTCTTCTCTTCATCTTCTTCTCTTCTTCTTCTTCTCTTCTTCATCTTCTTCTCTTCTTCTCTTCTTCATCTTCTTCTCCGGGCCGCTCTGCATCCGTGGTGGCATGGAGGGAGGTTCCCGCTGTGTGACGCGTCTCCTCTTCTGACGATTTTTAAATAACGAGGGGCGAGGCCACCTGGTGACCCCGCCCCCCTCTGACGCACGGTGACTTGACGGGACTTTCTTGTGACGTCACGGGGAATGCCACAGGGAAGTCCTGTCATGTCCCGTGCGTCAGAGGGGGGTGGGGTCACCGGGTGGTCACCGGATGAAGGAAGATAGAAGAAAGAAGAAAGAAGAAGCGTTTAAATAAAGGAATTGTCAAAAACTGTCTCTTGTCATTTTTATCATTTTTACAGTTTTTTTGTGAAATGGTAGGGGTACTTTTGTACCCCCTTACCATTTCACACAGGGGGGGGCCAGGATCTGGGGGTCCCCTTGTTAAAGGGGGCTTCCAGATTCCGATAAGCCCCCCGCCCGCAGACCCCCACAACCACTGGCCAGGGTTGTGGGGATGAGGCCCTTGTCCTCATCAACATGGGGACAAGGTGTTTTGGGGGGCTATCCCAAAGCACCCTCCTAATGTTGAGGGCATGTGGCCTGGTGCGGTTCAGGAGGGGGGTGTCCTCTTTTCCTGCGGCCTGCCAGGTTGCGTGCTCGGATAAGGGTCTGGTATGGATTTTTGGGGGGACCCCACTCTTTTTTTTTTTTTAATTTTGGTGCGGGGTTCCCCTTAAAATCCATACCAGACCTGAAGGGTCTGATATGGAATTTAGGGGGATCCCCACGTCATTTTTTTTTAAAATTTTGTCTGGGGTTCCCCTTAATATCCATACCAGACCTGAAGGGCCTGGTATGGAATTTAGGGGAACCCCCACGTCATTTTTTTTTTTTTAATTTTGGTTCGGGGTTCCCCTGTGGGGAATTCCCATGCCGTTTTTATCAATGAACTTTTATGTGTATTGTCGGACCGGCAATGCAATAGCCGCGAGTAGTTTTAAATGACTTTTTTTCCTTTGAAATGTCATTTTGCTGTCAGACTGTTCTAAACATGGGAAACATGCGCCCCTTTACAGGCATACTATAGACACCCCCCAGCTATGAAATTTAAAGGGATATTACACTTTTATTGTTTGACTTTAAGCATTATTAAAATCACTGCTCCTGAAAAAACTGCCATTTTTAAAACTTTTTTTGCATTGATCCATGTCCCCTGGGGCAGGACCCAGGTCCCCAAATGCTTTTTATGACAATAACTTGCATATAAGCCTTTATAATTAGCACTTTTGATTTCTCCCATAGACTTTTAAAGGGTGTCCTGCGGCATTCGAATTTGCTGCGAACACCCCAAATTGTTCGCTGTTTGGCGAACTTGCGAACAGCCGAGTCGAAGCTCATCCCTAGTCTTGAGGATGGACCACTGGCCAGAGCTTGCTCAATATGCAATTGAGCTACTGGCCTGTCCTGCATCCAGCGTTCTTTCTGAATGCACGTTCAGTGCTGCTGGAGGCTTTGTAACTGATCACAGAATGTGCCTGTCCACAGACTCTTGATTGGCTCACATTCATAAAAATGAATCAGTCTTGGATCACCAGGTACCAAGCACCTGATGCTGATGTAACCGATTGATTTTTCTATGGATGTGGGATCCCTTGAAGACTGCATATGCTGAGTGACTATCCTATTATGCTGAGTGACTATCCTATTCCTCCTCAATCTTAATGATGGTAGCTTCTAGGAATATTTTCGGTTCAGGGCACCACCACCACTGCCTAAGGCCCAATTTTTATGCCCCTGTTTAACAGGGGCGCGTAATTAAAATTTTTGATCAAATGTTTAACAGCAGGGCTCGTTTATGTGTTCAACAAGAGCATCTGTGATGGGTTGCAGTGTTTTGGCACCACCACCACTGCCCAAGGCCCAATTTTTCTGCCCCTGTTTAACAGGGGTGCGTAATTACAATTTTTGATCTAATATTTCACAGCTGGGCCCATTCCTGTTCTCAACAAAAGTATCTGCGAGGCTTTACAGTGTTGTGCCACCACCACCACCGCCTAAGGCCCAATTTTTATGCCCCTGTGTAATTACAATTTTTGATATAATATTTGATATAATATTTCACAGCAAGGCCCGTTCCAGCGCCCACCAAGAGTAACTGTGAGGGCTTACAGTGTTCTGGTACCACCAACACCTAAGGCCCAATTTTCCGCTGTGTGTATAGGGCAGGCCGTATAGTATATACAGGCAGTCCCCTATTTTCAAACATCCGACTTACAAATGACTACTACTTACAAATGGAGGGAGACAACAGGAAGTGAGAGGAAATCTACCCCTAGGAAGGGAAATTCTCTCCTGTAAGAGTTAATATGGGAAAAAGGTGTCTCCACTGATGCTTTATCACCAATCCTTGTTTCTACAACAACCCAAAAGTTTTAAAATCCAATTGTCATTGGGACAGAAAGTGAGGTGAAATCTTCTGAACAGGGGCACAGACAGCAAAACAAATGTTACAGGGGTGATGATAACCCTTCCCTATGTTATCCAAAAAGCTTAAAAATAGATTTTTTTGGCTGGAGCTACACTTAGAAAATGTACCTGTTCCAAATTACAAACAGATTCAACTTAAGAACCTACAGTCCCTATCTTGTTTGTAACCCGGGAACCACCTGTATACTGCTGCTGTTCAGAGTATATAGGGCCTGGGGGCCCCACGCCTTTTTTTTTTTTTTTTTTAATTTGGGTGCGGGGTTCACCTTAATATCCATACCAGACCCAAAGGTCCTGGTAATGGGCTGGGGGGCAACATTACATTACAGCTGCAAGCAGTTTTAAATGACTTTTACTCCTTTAGAAATGTCATTTTGTGCAGGGACTGTTCTAAATATGGGAAAAATGCACCACTTTACAGGCATACCATAGACACCCCCCAGGTACGATATTTAAATGAATATTTCACTTTTATTGTTTCACTTTAAGCATGATTAAAATCACTGCTCCCAAAAAAGCGTCCGTTTTTAAAACTTTTTTTTGCATTGATTCATGTCCTCTGGGGCAGGACCCGGGTCCCCAAACACTTTTTATGACCATAACTTGCACATTAGCCTTTAAAATTAGCACTTTTGATTTTTCACATTCGAGTCCCATAGACTTTAACGGGTTTTGCGCGTTCGCACAAATTTTTGGTCTGTTCGCATGTTCTGTCACGAACTGAACCAGGGGGTGTTTGGCTCATCCCTTCTATTGATTTGTACAGGGCAAAACTATATCTCTCTCTCTGCTGTCCATACATCTCATAATACAAGAAAGGATTTTGCTCGCTCTGGAAACTGCAGCTTGGCATTGCTTGCTATTATTAATGATATGCAAAGGGCAATCAGCGCAAACTGTATTATGATGATATATGCAAGCTGAACACTATAAGGATTCACCAACCTCTATAACAAATAAAAAATAGTAATACTAGTGCAGCGCAAAAGGCAAATAAGGGGAAAACAAAAAGTCCATATGATAAACATATAAATTCCTCTTGACAAAGGAAGGCTGATCCATAACGCATCAATAATCGTGGGTTAAATCATGGGAATGCGCTTACCAGAAAAGGTGGACCTCTTCATTACAGGAGGTCATTAAAACCTGGGTTATATATGGACTTGGTGAATGCTGTACTGCTAAGCTGGATCTCATCAGCGGTTGTCAGCCTTCAGATATCCTGGGACAAATCCATAAACCTTTGGTGCGGTGTGATGTGCAGTGGTCCCAAAAATAGAAAAGAAACTCTAATGCCCTGTACACACGGTCGGATTTTCTGATGGAAAATGTGTGATAGGACCTTGTTGTCGGAAATTCTGACCGTGTGTAGGCTCCATCACACATTTTCCATCGGATTTTCCGACACACAAAGTTTGAGAGCAGGATATAAAATTTTCCGACAACAAAATCCGTTGTCGGAAATTCCGATCGTGTGTACACAAATCTGACGGACAAAGTGCCACGCATGCTCAGAATAAATAAAGAGATGAAAGCTATTGGCCACTGCCCCGTTTATAGTCCCGACGTAGTGTTTTACGTCACCGCGTTTAGAACGATCAGATTTTCCAACAACTTTGTGTGACCGTGTGTATGCAAGACAAGTTTGAGCCAACATCCGTCGGAAAAAATCCTAGGATTTCGTTGTCAGAATGTCCGAACAAAGTCCAACCGTGTGTACGGGGCATAAATGTTCTCCGTATAAAGATTTATTCAATAATGAAATAAAAACTGCTGGGTAAAAGAGCGCTCAACAGCGCAGCATAATACAAAATGTTTTTCAGCTAAGACAGTCTGTTCGCGTCTGAACAGCTGTGAGATGACTGCGGGTGACGTCGAAGGCAAGGCTCGGCCCCTGTAAGCGGCGTTACGTCCACACGGACTTCGTCAGCGAGGGTGGAGCTTACATGTCACCCTAGGAATAGATATACATGCCGACTGTCAGCAAGGAGTGTCTAATTGCCGGAACCGGAAACAAAACTGAGAATTACTCAGATTCTAGATGGAGACATCAACCAGGGACATAGCTTTTAATTACATTTGTAAAAATAAATGAAAACTTTAAAAAAATGCAAGTTTAAAAAAGCACAATGAGTACTGAGAGTGGTTTAGTAAAACCACCATGCGCCAGTGTGTATATGCCTTAATTATCAAACGATATGCATATAATAAAGCAGTATAAACATGTATTTGTAAAGCACTAAAAACACACTCGCACTAATCAGAACGCACCCGCGGCCATCTCTTACATTGAATAGACTGTGATGAACATAAATATATACAGACATAAATAAGTAAAAATTATCAATAAAAAATGATCTAATAAAAAATACGTAAGAAGGTCAAAAACGGCAAATGGACCATGAGATAACTCATATACTGTAAATAACCCGAATGAAGTCAGCTATTTGTTAGAGATAAAACAATTGAGATCAAACTCAACGTTTAATCCTCTGGGGACTGTCACTCAGGTTTCATGGATCCATAGGGATTCTCTAATATGCCTAATATAGTTCCCCCCCTCCAATGTTTTATGACCTTTTCTATGCCCCAAAATTGCAGTTTTTTAGGGCCCCTATTATGGCACAGCCTAAAATGTTTTGAAACATAGTGGGTTTTAAGGCCTCGTTTGATGTTATTCACATGTTCCGCTATGCGGACCCCCATGGGTCTGGAAGTTCTCCCCACATACTGGAGTCCGCATTCACACTGTAGCATGTACACTATACCTACAGTGTCACACGTGATTACATTTTTTATCTGATAAGTTTTCCCAGTGGCAGTGGCTAAAAACTCCTTCTTTCTTCTTCTTTTTAATATTAAATTTACATTGTCTGCATGCTGGACATTTTCCGCATGCATAAAAACCTGACATAAAGTTAAAAATTCTGTTTTCTTTAATCACAGGAGGGTCCACCACACCAGGAGCTATTAAATCTCTTAGGGTAGGTGGTCTCCTGTAAATAAATCTTGGGCGAGCTGGAAGAGTGGGACCTAGAATATTATCTTTTTTCAAAATATCCCAATATTTCAATATGATTTTTTCTACTTTCTTATGTTGAATGTTATAATCTAGGATAATCCTATATTGGAAATCATCCTGGTTGGCAATCTTATTTCTATTAGAATCTGCCACTAAAGTAGATCGATCCATGGTACCCACTCTTGCTACCTCTTCTGATATGTGTGACTTGGTATAACCTTTTTGTAAGAATTTCTCTGCCATAACATTGGCTTGTGAGAAATAGTCACTATCAAGAAAACAGTTCCGCCGAAGGCGAATAAACTGCCCTCTAGGTATATTAAGCAACCATGAATTGTGATGGCAACTATCTAAGGGAATGTAACCATTCCTATCTGTTGGTTTACAATAGTTCCTGGTTCTATAGGCACCCTCATGTTTAAAAATTTCCAAATCTAGAAATGCTATGCTGGTGGCATCAGCATTCCATGAAAGATGAATATTCTTTGTGTTGCCAATAACTGGAGACTAATTAAGTCACCCTCCCAAATCATGAACAGGTCATCTATGTATCTTTGGTAGCAGACCAGCTGCGCCGGTCTACTACCAAAGACAAATTCCTCCTCCCAATGTGCCATGAAAAGATTAGCAAAGCTCGGCGCAAACCGAGCGCCCATGGCGACACCGAGAGTTTGTAAGAAGAATTTCCCACCATACCAGAAGTAATTTCTGGCAAGGCAGAATTCAAGCGCTCTTAGAATAAAACTTTTCAGCTGGGGGGATAAATCCGACCTCTCAAGAGCCCATTGTACAGATCGAGCAGCATCAGAATGTCCAATAATTGTATATAGTGAGCCGACATCGGCTGTCACCAATAAACTATTGTCACTGAAGGGTAGATTTTCAACAATTTGTATGATGTGTTTAGTATCTTTTAAAAAAGCTGAGGTGGTTGTGACCAAAGGTTTCAAGAAATAATCTATATACTGACCCAAGCGCGCTGAGACGGAATCAATACCGTTAACGGTGGGTCTTCCAGGAGGCACCTGGAGATCCTTGTGGATTTTGGGTAAGAAGTATATAATCGGTCTTCTACAGGCACTTGGATTCAAGTAGGATGCTTCCTTTTTATTCAACACTCCTCCTGTTTTCCCTGAGGCAACTAGAACTTCCAACTCATTTTTGAATTGGATGACAGTGTCTTTACTGAGAACTTGATAGGTCTTCCTATCTGACAATAAACGGTCCATTTCTCCTTGATAGTAAGATTTGCTCATAATTACTAGCCCACCCCCCTTATCAGCGGGCCGGATAACCACATCTTTGTTTTTTTCTAATGTGCTAATTCCTTTTTTGATGTAAGAGGGGTCACCAACTTTTCTTACTTTCATATCCTCTAAATCGCTGGTGACCATATTTTTAAAGACCTCTACGTGTTTATGGTCATTCTTTGGGGGGTTAAAGACCGATTTGTTAGCCAGATTGGAGTGTGTCCCAAGGGTGGCTGTAGAACTAACAAGGGCAGATATTTCCCCAGGTTTAGAAAGAAAATATCTCTTTATATTCAGAGTTCTTACAAATTTTTGCAAACTAATGTATGTTTTAAATTTACTAAGATTACAAGCTGGGGCGAATTTAAGGCCTTTGTCCAAGACTCGTAATTCTTCCTCCGAGAGATCCACACCACTGATGTTATAAATGCCCGTACCTAATGGGACTTTTGTCTTTTTTGTTTTACGTCCTGCTCTTCTCCCCCTCTTTGTCTTCGTTTTCCACCTTGTCTGTTTCCTGTCGGGGCGTAGTCCCCTGGGTCTGGCCACTGGGGTTGGGGGTTCCCTAAAAAATGATTCTGATAATAGGTATCATCCTGAGACAAAGGGGCAAATCTTTTGTTTAATGTAATCTGAGTTCTTTCATGACGATAATCAAAATTATCCTAATGTAGGTTATGTTCGGAATGCGAGTAATGATCTCTATCGGGAAAATCACTCGGATTTCGAACTCTGGGGGGGCATGAAGGCCTCCATTTATCACCTCTCTGTCCATGGTCATACTGTGGTGGTTGCTGATAGTAGTTTGCCCTATCAATACCCCTCCTTGAAGGATTGCCCCTACCTCTCTTTTTGCCAATAAGTCTCTTGGGAATAGCTCCCTGAGAGACATACCCATAAGGCTGAGGGGACTGGGAGTAAGGTCTAGGTGTACCTGGTGGTAGTACAGTGGGGGTCAGTAAGGTAGGAACTAAGGGAGCAGGAGCTGGGGTCTGTAATTTAGATTGCCATTTGAAAATGTCTCCTCTAGAAAAATCACCTGAATCCCTGATAAACTTATTTCTTTGTTTCTCCTGTGCTTCCTTATCCCACTTCAACATTTTATTTTTCAATTCTCCTGATAACCTGGAGAAATCTGAAGAGTTTTGTGCTGGTTCTAATAAACTTTTCAGCTCTGTAATTTGTTGATCTAACAATACCATTTTTTTCTTCTTTCTGATAAGAAGGAATTCAATAAGTTCCTGACCCTTACTATTAAAAAACTGGTACCACTCTGAAACAGATTCCTCATCACTAAGGCCATCATTCGGGGGCAAATCCCACCAAAGCCTCCTTGGTACCAATTTGTTCTTAATATATTGTTCAAATGACACAATATCCCACCATGCTTTAATCTTTTTTTTCAAAAAGATATCCAAGTTTTCTAAAACTAGTGGTGAGATTATCGGATATATTAACAGGGGGGTGTTAGAGAAAATTTAATTCAATTTCACCTCTCTCTGTTCAAGAAAGGAAAAGACTTCCATGAGTACGGCTGATAGCAGCGTAAACTGTGTTATGATGATATATGCAAGCTGAACACTATAAGGATTCACCAACCTCTATAACAAATAAAAAGCAGTAATACTAGTGCAGCGCAAAAGGCAAATAAGGGGAAAACAAAAAGTCCATATGATAACCATATAATCAATTCCTCTTGACAAAGGGAGGCTGATCCATAACGCATCAATAATTGTGGGTTAAATCATGGGAATGCGCTTACCAGAAAAGGTGGACTTATTGATTTATTGAATAAATCTTTATATGGAGAACACTTATGCCCCGTACACACGGTCGGATTTTCCAACGGAAAATGTGTGATAGGACCTTGTTGTCGGAAATTCCGACCGTGTGTAGGCTCCATCACACATTTTCCATCGGATTTTCCGACACACAAAGTTTGAGAGCAGGATATAAAATTTTCCGACAACAAAATCCGTTGTCGGAAATTCCGATCGTGTGTACACAAATCCGACGGACAAAGTACCACGCATGCTCAGAATAAATAAAGAGATGAAAGCTATTGGCCACTGCCCCATTTATAGTCCCGACGTACGTGTTTTACATCACCGCGTTTAGAACGATCGGATTTTTCGACAACTTTGTGTGACCGTGTGTATGCAAGACAAGTTTGAGCCAACATCCGTCGGAAAAAATCCTAGGATTTTGTTGTCGGAATGTCCGAACAAAGTCTGACCGTGTGTACAGGGCATAAGAGTTTCTTTTCTATTTTTGGGACTGCTGCACATCACACCGCACCAAAGGTTTATGGATTTGTCCCCACATATCTGAAGGCTGACAACCGCTGATGAGATCCAGTTAGCAGTACAGCATTCACCAAGTCCATATATAACCCAGGCTTTTATGACCTCCTGTAATGAAGAGGTCCACCTTTTCTGGTAAGCGCGTTCCCATGATTTAACCCACGATTATTGATGCATTATGGATCAGCCTCACTTTGTCAAGAGGAATTGATTATATGTTTATCATATGGACTTTTTGTTTTCCCCTTATTTGCCTTTTGCGCTGCATTAGTATTACTGGTTTTTACTTGCTATTATTAAGCCTATGATCCACCAGAACACCCAGATCCTTTTCCACCATTGACTATTCCAACTGTTCTTTTCCCAGCATGTAACATGTGTGCATGTTTCTAGCCCCCAAGTGCATAATATTACATTTTTAAACATTATACTCCATTTGCCACATAGTTGACCAATTAAACAGTGCATTGAGGTTGGCTTGTAAGTTGGAGACATCCTGTAAAAATGTTATACCACTGCATTATTATTATTATTATTATTATTATACAGGATTTATATAGCCCCAACAGTTTGTGCAACACTTTACAACGTGAGGGCAGACAGTAGAGTTCCAATACGATTCAATACAGGAGGAATCACAGAGCCCTGCTTGTTAGAGCTTAAAAGTGGGTCAAGTGATACAAAAGGTAATAACTGTGGGGGATAATCCGATGGAGAAAATAAAAGTACAGTTGTTAGGTGGGGGTCAGATAGGCTTCTCTGAAGAGAAAGGTTTTCAGGGATTGTCTAAAAGCAAGCAGAGTAGGAGATAGTCAAACAGATTGGGGTAAGGAGTTCCATAGGATAGGCTCTGGAAAAGTCCTGGAGACGAGATTGGGAAGAGGGGATGAGAGAACTAGAGGGCAGGAGGTCTTGGGAGGAACGAAGGGAACATGTAGGTTGGTATTTTGAGACTGGGTTAGTGATGTAGCTGGAGGCCAAGGATGGCTTTGTAAGTTGTTGTTAGAATTTTGAATTTAATTTGTTGGGTGAGTGGAAGCCAGTGGAGGGATTTACAAAGAGGGGTAGCAGACACTGAGCAGTTGGTAAGGTAGATGAGCCTGACAGCAGCATGGACTGAAGGGGGGATGGTCTATGTAAAGTTCATCTCATGAGGAGAAAGTTGCAGTAGTCGAGGTGGGAGATGACTAGGGAGTGAATAGGGAGCTTTGTGGTGTCATTGGTTAGCAAGGCTCGTATTTTGGAAATGTTGCCCAGGTTGAGGCGGCAAGATTTTGAGTGTTTGTATGTGGGGCCGAAAAGGATAGTCCAGGATTACACCTAGAACCTTGACATGCGGGGACGGGCTGATAGTAGTGCTATTGATCTTGACAGAGAAATCAGGGGAAGAGGCACGTGGGGGAGGAAAAATCATAATTTTGGATAGACTGAGTTTGGGGAAGTTGTGTGAAATCCAGGCTGATAGTAAATTAGTGGAGGAGACTGAAGGAGTGAGCTGAGGGGTAGAGAGATAGATTTGGGTGTCGTCAGGATAGAGATGGTATTAAAAGCCATGGGAGGTTATTATCTGACCCAAGGAGGAGGCATAGATGGAGAATAGGAGAAGTCCAAGAAAAGAACCTTGTGGGAACCCGACAGAGAAAGAGAGAGGAGAGTAGGAGGTAGAGTTGTAAGTGACACTAAGGTGCGGTTGCCTGGCTGCATAGCTTGGTGTCATCCACAAACACTGAAATTGTAATTTTAACGGTAGCTTTACATGGCTAACAATCCCCAGAAACTCCCAATGTGAATGAGTAGGGGTACCCCATGATGTCATTGATCTAATAATATCAGTATACCCATATATGGTTAATGACCATGCATTAACCATGAGAGACCCTTCACCTATGTTTATATTTTAGTGGTGAGAAATGGAGCTGTCATTCAGCTATAGGTTTAGATATGTTTTTGGCGATTGGAAGGTGTCGGGCATCATAATTAACCTAGATCTGCATCACTGAATGATATTATTGGGGATGGATGTACAGCATGATAGTTTTTATTTTTTTTTATTAGGTAGGACTATAGGCAAAACTTTTTTTTATTTTAAACAAAGTAAGAGAGGGTTATAACCCCTGTCAGTTTTTTGCCATCTGTGTCCCATTTGGGAGTCTCCCCTTTGCTTCCTGTCCCAAAACAGGCTATGGGACCATCAGAAGGTTTTACCTCCTTCATGGCCAAGCCATTTTTTGCTATTTAGCACTGCACAACTTTAACTGGTAATTGCACGATCATGCAACGCTGTATCCAAATGATATTTTTCACACAAATACACAAAACTTTCTTTTGATTGTATTTAATCCCTGCTGGGTTTTTTATTTTTTATTATATAAATGAAAAAAAGACTGAAAATTTTGAAAAAAAAAACAAAATGTATTCTGCTACATGTCTTTGGTTAAAAAAAATCCCAATAAGTGTATATTGATTGGTTTGTGTGAAAGTTATAGCATCTACAAACCATGGTATATAAACTGGAATTTTTACTTATTTATTTATTTGTTTATTTTATACTAGCAATGGCGATGATCAGCGACTTATTGTAGGACTGTGATGCGGCGGCGGGCAATCTGATACTAACTATAAAGAGTGCATAGTGCTGCGCTGCCAGTATGCACATGCAATAACTAACAAATACACCATACATTAATCCATGCTCTGACTAAACAGAAAAGTGAATTTAAAGAATCATTAAAAAAAAAAAAAAAAAAAAAAACACCCGCCAGCCCACCAGACTCCGAATAATATACAAGTGAAAAATACTTACAACAATATATCAAATAATACTCATGATAATTTGAAGCAAGTAAACAGTGTATAAAGAAAAATGATACAGAAATAACAAAAACCGTAAATACCCGCCGCTCTGCTAATCCATACAAATGTGAGACAACAGGGGGAGGGCTAAATGCTTAAGTAATAGTGAAAAATAGTGCTATAAGTCTGTACAACAAATATAAAGTCCAAAAATGAAGTGCCAAGACAGTCCTTCTGCCAGCAGCATGAAATATCTTTTCAAGAACACCAGTGAATCTTCAGTATTATGAATCACGTGTTCCACCACCAGCTGTCATGCATGCTCACCTTATCTTTTGACCCATATAGCATACAGGTCATAAGTGTTTAGTGATGTCAATATCCAACAGGTATAAAACTTCTGGCTCAAACGTCCCTCCAGGTCTGAGATGTGTCCTTTTTGGCTGATCATTTGGCCCAATAGGTACTCATAGAACAAAGAAAATTTGGCTTCAATGGCGGGGTCCAGGGGGGAGGGTTTAGAGGATGCACAGCACCCAGGGGCTTTTTGTAATCCGACACTAACTGATACTGGGTGGGAGGTTGACTAACTGACACTGACAACACCAGTGACACTAATGCAGTGATCAGTGCTAATACCAGTGGCGGCTGGTGAAGTTTAAGGATGGGGGGTGCCAATCCCACCCTCTTTTTTGATCCCTCCCACTTATAAGCCCCACCCCTTATAGCATCATCCACCCACTCAGTCCCCTGTATTCCACTTGCTTCCACCCATAGTTTCGGGAGTATACAGCCCCAGCACCACAGGACAGAGTATACAGCCTCAGGATCACAGGATAGAGTATACAGCCCCAGAATCACACCAGAGTATACAGCCCCAGAATCACAGCAGAGTATACAGCCCCAGAATCACAGCAGAGTATACAGCCCCAGAATCACAGCAGAGTATACAGCCCAGAATCACAGCAGAGTATACAGCCCAGAATCACAGCAGAGTATGCAGCCCAGAATCACAGCAGCGTATACAGCCCAGACTCACAGCAGAGTATACAGCCCAGACTCACAGCAGAGTATACAGCCCAGAATCACAGCAGAGTATACAGCCCAGAGTCACAGCATACTGATCATCACTGTTCACATCATTGATTATCATCACATTGCATCACTGATCATCATCCCATTACTGATCACCAATGATCACATCATCAATGAACATCACATTGATGGAACACAGTGTGCCCTTGTACACCTTGTGTCCCCTAGAGTCCATGAGGTTATAACTTTACAGGCTCTTATGTAACAGACCAATGACCTGTAGTACATAGACAGGACTGTACTCACCACCCGCACTGTCTGCCCGCATGCCTCCTGATTAGAGGACTTGTCTGCTGTTGCTGGGCTGAGGAGTCAGTTGCTTGGACAAGGACTTGGGGGGAGTCCTGAGTCTGGACTGTCCAGCACCCTGTCCCCCTTCTTCTTCATGTCCAGCAGCTCAGGGACATCCTGCAAGGCTAGTCTGCCATCCATAGCTGCCCCTGCTCCAGGCTGGAATGGAGGTGTACTGTCTTACTAATTCATGAATAAAAAGCTCTGCTCGGGCCGTGCATTCCACGGAGCTGCTGACGTCACTTTTCGGTTTATCACTGGCACAGGGAAACCGGAAGTGATGTCACAACTCAGAGGGAAAGCACCGCCCAAGTCCTAGGGTGGTGCCAATAAAAAATAAAGCACCTGTAGTAATACTACAGGGCGGAAGTATTCCGGCGCAATGCATTGCACCACAAGGCAGGTCAAAACCCTGCAAATTAAGTGTCTTGTCTGCAATCACGTGATTGCATAGATGTTGCACTTCCCATAGTGCACTACGTCCGAACACAGTGCACTTAAAGGACCTTTTTAATTTAATTTTTTATTTTTTTTAAGGGCCTTTTTTTTTGTGACTGCCTGGGGGGGCTAATACTATTCAATGTTGCTGTACTAATGACACTGGCTGCGAAGGGGTTAACATCTCAGTGTAAACAAGGGGTTAACTGTGTGGCTAACAAGTGTGTAATATGTGCTGCTGTATACTAAAAATCAGTTTGTTCCTTCTTGCTGCTTTGCAGTGAGAAAAAACAGACAGATTGTTCCCTCTGTATAGAGCCCTCTGTGTTTGTCAGCAGGGCTGTGATTGGACACAGGCGATCAGTAGATCTCAGCTATGAATTATTGGCAAAGTTTCCAATCACAACGGGAATCAGCAAGGTGGGCACGCCCTGCACTTGGAAGAGGGTGCCGATGTACAGGTATGTGATGCCTGTAGTGTTTTTGCAGCAGATGAATGAGCACTTTTTAGGCCCAGGAAACAGGACCAGGTAGCTTATAACAATGCCATGCCAAGCAGCTGCTAACAAAGCAAACAGAATATTGTTATGCATTAAAAAGAGGATTAACTCCAGAGATAAAACGATAATTCTCCCACTCTACAAGACTCTGGTCCGGCCTCACCTGGAGTATGCTGTCCGGTTCTGGACACCAGTCCTCAGGAAGGATGTGCTGGAAATGGAGCGAGTACAGAGAAGGGCAACAAAACTAATTAAGGAACTGGAGGATATTAGTTATGAAGAAAGGGTACGAGCACTGAACTTATTCTCTCTGGAGAAGAGACGCTTGAGAGGGGATATGATTTCAATTTACAAATACTATACTGGTGAACCCACAACAGGAATAAAACTTTTCAGTGAAAGGGAGTTTAATAAGACACATGGCTACTCACTAAAATTAGAAGAAAAGAGGTTTAACCTTAACCTCTTCAGCCCTGGAAGAATTTACCCCCTTCCTAACCAGTGCGTTTTTTGCGATTCGGCACTGCGTCGCTTTAACTGATAACTGCACGTTCGTGCGACGTGGCTCCCAAACAAAATTGACGTCCTTTTTTTTCCCACAAATAGAGCTTTCTTTTGGTGGTATTTGATCACCTCTTTTATTTTTTGCGCTATAAACAAAAAAATTGCGACAATTTTGAAAAAAATGCATTATTTTTTACTTTTTGCTATAATAAATATCCCCAAAAAATGTTTAAAAAAACATTTTTTTTTCCACAGTTTAGGCCGATACGTATTCTTCTACATATTTTTGGTAAAAAAAATCGCAATAAGCGTTTATTGATTGGTTTGTGCAAAAGTTATAGCGTCTACAAAATAGGGTATAGTTTTATGGCATTTTTATTGATATTTTTTTTTTTACTAGTAATGGCGGCGATCAGCAGTTTTTATCGTGACTACGACATTATGGCGGACACATCGGACATTTTTTACACATTTTTGGGACCATTGTCATTTATACAGCAATCAGTGCTTTACAAATGCACTGATTCCTGGGTAAATGACACTGGCAGTGATGGGGTTAACCACTATGGGGCAGTTTAAGGGTTAAGTATGTCCTGGAGAGTGTTTCTAACTGTGGGGGGGGCGTGGCTATGTGTGACACTTCACTGATCTCTGCTCCCGATCACAGGGAGCAGAGATCACTGACACATTCACTAGGCAGAACGGGGAGATGCTTGTTTACATTAGCACCTCCCCGTTCTACCTCTCCATGAAGCAATCGCGGGTATCCCTGCGGTGATCGAGTCCATGGGACCTGCGACCTGACTCACAGAGCTCCCAGGTGGTGCACACGCAATGGCATGGTGGCAAATTTAAAGGGACATACGGGAACGCCCATTTGCCCAGCTGTGCCATTCTGCCAACGTACATCGGCGCGCGTCGGTCGGGAAACGGTTAAACTGTGCAGAGGGTTCTTTACTGTATTGCTATGTACACACGATCGAACATTCCGACAACCAAACCGTGGATTTTTTGCCGATGGATGTTGGCTCAAACTTGTCTTGCATACACACAGTCACACAAATGTTGTCGGAAATTCCGATCGGCAAGAACGCGCTGACGTACAACACGTACAATGGGACAAGAAAAAGGAAGTTTAATAAGTTTAATATAAGTTTAATAAAATTTAGTACGCCACCGTTTGGGCTCCTTCTGCTAATCTCGTGTTAGTAGAGGTTTGGTGAGAGACGATTCGTGCTTTTCAGCCTTGCGCTTTTCAGTTTGTTACTGCTCTTCAGTTTGTGCTTGTGGGTTCGTATCTGTTTTTCAGTGCGTGTTGTCAGTTCGTATCTGTTTTGCAGTGCATTCTTGTCCACTCATTTTAGATTTTCAGATCATTCTTATCAGGTTCTTTCTGATTTTCAGTGCATTCTGTTAGTACGTTCTGACTAGCTGACTGTTTCTAGCCATGTTGCAGGTACGTACTCGTCATAGAGTTTGTGCTGTGCAGGGGCCTGGTGTTGGAGTTCTTACTTTGACCCAAGCCAGTCAATGAACAGGAGTTCACGGCCGAAGAATTGGTTGCTCCAGCGTAACCAATTCTCACACATGCCTTTGTTGCGGGAGATCCGTGAAAATAATCCTTATGATTTCAGGAATTATCTCCGGATGACGGACCCCATTTTTCACCATCTGTTGGCTTTGCTGTCCCCTTATATTACCAATCAGGACACCTGCATGCTGCAAGCCATCACTCCCAAGCAGAGGCTTGTCATCACCTTGCGGTACTTAGCGACTGGGAGAAGTCTGCAGGACATCAAGTTCTCGACAGGCATCTCCCCCCAGGCTCTGGGGATCATTATTCCAGAAACCTGTTCTGCCATCATTCAGGTCCTGCAGAAGGACTATATTAAGGTAAGTTTTCTCCTTTAACGTCACATTCTATGTATTTAATGTTTGCTAATCTATTGTATTTCTTTCATCATTCCCTAATTACAATGATTGTAATATGCTGTGAATGTCCTCTTTGTCCTCATGCATGCTGGAAGCATTTAATGCTCCTTTTTTGTTATTCATGCATATTTGCCTTCACTAACCTCCCCAGCATGCTATCCTGGGCCCATACACACCTAACCTAGTCACTTAACAATGTATTTTGTCAGCTCCATTGTAGTGCTTCCCTAAACACCCCCTAAAATGTGTACAAATTTGATTTTTGTCCTCAAATTCAGACAGAGTGCAAGAGGCTTTTTTTTGGGGGGGGGGCAAAACTCATTTGGAACCCTCCCTCTCCCCAACTGCTAAGTCAGCTGATAACAATACCCTATCTGCTGACCCATACACACTATACCTACCTCTTTTGAGTTCATATTTATGGATGAATTCACTAAGGCATGTAGTGCAAGGGCCTGCCTGAATACTTTCAAATGGTACTGTTTAAAGTTTTGTTCTCCTATTATCTTGATAGGTAATTGCAGAATGTAAAAATGTGCTTCAATTTGGACAGTGTGTATTCATATTTTTGGATTATGACACTTCTTATCTGTCCAGTGGGCTGCCAATAGTGTAAGTAAGGAGGAGCTGGCCAAAGTAAAACACATTATTTATGCATTCAGCATTCAATGAAGTGGAGAGGGTTATCTGTCCAACCCCCCCCCCCCCCCACCACCACCACCATAAAATTTTTACAATGGGCCATCAGAGGGGGTGAGGAATCTGATAAGTGGACCTTATACTTTTGTCTTTAAATACTCATTTCAATAAATGTTATCATTATGTTGACCAAGAATGTTTGTGTCTAATCTGCTTGCAATGTTTATGTGCAAAAGTACAATTTTTTTTTCTTGTTTGACTCCACAGTTTCCTTCAAACCCACAGGAATGGCAGACTGTGACAACCCAGTTTGCCAAGCAGTGGGACTTCCCAAACTGCAGAGGGGCAATCGATGGGAAACACGTCCACATTGTCCCACCCCCCAACAAGTTTTTGTATGTGGACGTAGGGAAGAATGGCCGGATGTTGAATGGTGGAGTCATCGCCCAGACGGAGCTTTACAGACTGCTCTAGAATGGTGTCTTTGAGCTTGCCACCTGCGGAAGACAACATGGCTGGTCTTCAGTTTGTGTTCATCCCTGATGAAGTGTTTGGCCTAGGTGACCATCTCATGAGGCCATTTCCATTGAGGACCCTCACCCTGGACAAGAGGGTTTTTAACTACCAGCTGATCAGAGCCAGAAGAGTGGTGGAGAATGCTTTTGGAATAATGGCCAGCCGGTTCAGCCTATTTCTGACACCAATCCACATTGCGGAATATAAACTGAACCAAAGAATGGCCGGATGTCGAATGGTGGAGTCATCGCCCAGACGGAGTTTTACAGACCGCTCCAGAATGGTGGCTTTGAGCTTGCCACCTGTGGAAGACAACGTGGCTGGTCTTCCGTTTGTGTTCATCGCTGATGAAGCGTTTTGGCTAGGTGACCATCTCATGAGGCCATTTCCAATGAGGACCCTCACCCTGGACCAGAGGGTTTTTAACTACCGGCTGGCCAGAGCCAGAAGAGTGGTGGAGAATGCTTTCGGAATAATGGCCAGCCTGTTCAGCCTATTTCTGACACCAATCCACATTGCGGAATATAAACTGAACCATATTGTGCTTGCCTGCTGCATTCTACACAATTATCTCAGCAAAAATGCTACAACCTATGTGGCCTCAGTTGGGGCTGAGGCCAGATTACCAACTAGTAATTTGACGGCACTTGAAGCTGGCCGTCCTGGCTTGCCCCCCCAAAGCACCCGCGAAGTGAGACAAAATTATCTGAAGTAGTAGGGGGGCCATTAATCTGCCAGCGAATGTATGAAACATTTTTTAAATAAATATAAATAAATATATAAACTGAACTAATATTTCATTTAATGTACTGCTTGTGTTTATTTTAGCTGTCTCCTAGGTTCTCCAATGGGCTTTTCTTTTTGGCCATTTACGTCAATAGTGCAAACGTAATTTATTTGATAGATGAGGTGACAATCTTTCTTCAGCTAACTATTATGTTGTGGGTCTGCTACACACACACACACATTGTTTTTGTTGTTAATGTATGTAATGCATTAATGATACAAATAATCATCCTTTTCAGCACCATGAATTCATTGTTTTGAGTCTCTAAAATGGCCTGATTGGGGCAAATTTTAGAGCACTGTGGGGGTTAATCCACTTTGCACTACAAGTGCACTGCAAGTGCACTTGAAAGTGCACTGAAAGTGCATTGAAAGTGCACTTGTAGTGCAAAGTGGGTTTGCCTTCAGTAAATACCCCCACTGTCACTGTAAAATACACCAACTTACTCCAAAAACTGGTATTGAGCATTGAAAGAAGAAGCCACACATTGTTGAGTATAAAACATTTTACTCAAAGCACATTCACATGTGCATTAGAAAAGGGTTTTTGAACAAACCAACAGCTTTGGTGTGTAAAATTTTTATGGTTGACATTAGAAATAGCCTTTTTTTGGTTAAAAAGGCATGTTTAAAACCATAATAACAAACACAACTCAGGAACTTACAGTTCAACTTTGAAGAATTGAAGGCAATATCAGACATTAGTATGTCCAAACTGTGTTGATGTTGCCTTCATCAGATGGGGTGATGTCACCCCTGTAATAGCCAAATTTTGAAGATGCACACAAATTAGGAGTCAAAATGTGGATTTCCCTCCTGATCCCATGCCTAATGTCAACATGTAGTAGCTGCCATCATGGGGGATCAATGAACGTGTTTCGGGGGTGCAACTCCTTCCTCTCACCTACTTGAGTTTGAGGAAGGAGTTGCACCCACAAAACGCGTACATTGATATCCCGTGATGGCAGATAGCACATGTTGACACACTGTGCATCTTCAAAATTTGGCTTTCTAATTACTTTAGCCGCTTCCCGACCAACCGCTGCAGTTATACTGCGGCAGGTTGGCTCCTCTGCGCGAGCCGTCGTAGCTATAAATCCGCTCACGGGGTCAGGATAGTGCGCGCGCCCACTGCACAGTGGGGGTGCCGGTGCTCATGGCTGATGGTCGCAATGACCGCTGGCCACGAGCGATCGTGACCAGGAGAGACAGAACAGGGGACGAGTGTGTGTAAACACACACTTCCCTGTTTTGTTCTGACAGGAGTGACAGATCGTGTGCCCTATTAGCTAGGAACCATGATCTGTCACTTCCTCCAGTCAGTCCCCTCCCCCTACAGTTAGAATCACCTCCCAGGGAACACAGTTAACCCCTCAAGCGCCCCCTAGTGTTAACCCCTTCACTGCCAGTGACATTTTTATAGCATTGATCGCTGTATTAATGCCAATGGTCCCAAAAATGTGTCAAAATTGTCCGATGTGTCCGACATAATGACGCAGTCACAATAAAAATCGCAGAACACCGCCATTACTAGTGAAAAAAAAAATAATAAAAATGCTTTACATCTATCCCCTATTTTGTAGACGCTATAACTTTGTGCAAACCAATCAGTGTATGCTTATTGCGATTTTTTTACCAAAAACATGTAGAAGAATGCATATCAGCCTAAACTGAGAATAAAAAATTTTTTTATATATTTTTTTGGGGTATTTATTATAGCAAAAAGTAAAAAATAATGCATTTTTTTCAAAATTGTCGCTCTGTTTTTGTTTATAGCGCAAAAAATAAAAACTGCAGAGGCAATCAAATACCACCAAAAGAAATCTCTATTTGTGGGAAAAAAAGGACATCAATTTTGTTTGGGTACAACATCGCACGACCGCGCAATTGTCAGTTAATGCGACGCAGTGCCGAATCGCAAAAAGTGCTCTGCTCAGGAAGGGGGTAAATTCTTTCGGGGCTGAAGTGGTTAAAACTTGATTTAAAAGAACAAATTCCACGTCAAAATGGTACAATTTTTGTGTGTTTTAGATTCTGCCTAAAACATCAATGATGTTCTTCATTTTTTGTTGAACATCATTGATGTTTTCCTTTATCTTTTCTGAATCACGATTGCATGCCATGATCTCCCTGATGAGGATCTGTGCACTTGCACTGGTAAAATGAGTTTCTTCGTCCACAACATCCACATGACCTAAAATTAAAAAAAACACACCATGTATTATAAATATGCATGCATAGATCTATTGCCTGAAGCTGTGGTCTCAGACACTCACTATTTCGCCCACTTCATGTACCTCGGAATCCACATCCTCAGGTTGTGGTGTGGGGATTTTCCCTTCTTTAGGAGGTGTGGTGTTCTTGGTGTCGTCTGATGTCCCGAGTCTTTTATCCCCTATGTGAATAAAAAAAAAGGTATACTTAGCACACAGATATTTGAGGCAAGAAATAGGAATATGAAACATTGCTTGGAAGTGTCGTACAATTGTCTGTTTTGTCAGAGTTCCAAGCTGAAGACATGATTTTTTCCCCTTCTTAAAGCTGGAATACTTACCTTTTTTGTTAAAGTATCACACATAGAGAGACCCCTAGTATCCACTGGAGCACCTGTGTGGGACACCCTAAAAAGGATGTTCTGATGTCCCACACTAGTGCTCCTGCATCCAGATGTGTAAACAGCTACTGAGTGTCCTCTCCTTACACCAAATCAAGTTTGCATTTCATTCTAGTTACAAACCCATCTAGACAACAATGTAATAAGCCTCTTTTAATACAAATAAACCTGAACAAATGTAGGTAACCTGCATCTGCCAAAAACATTGTATTAGTGGGCGAACTAACAATGTTTTGCAACGAACAATTACTGTCCGCACAAACCGGAAACTTGCCATTTTAAACTGTGCAACAGTAAAGAAAAGCACATGGAGCAGCATGCAAGTACTAATAATAATAGGAATACACAACAAAATACTTACTTTTTTGCAGCACTCTCTTGATCCTTCTGTACTGATCCTGCTCCCTTAATTTGAGGTCTGACCATCGTTTCCTCAATTGCTTCTTGGATCCTCGTACCCCAAAATTTTTCTGCAGACTTTTCACAACTTTAACCATGATTTTGGCCTTTCTCACATTTGGGTTGCTGTACGGACCATATTTCCCATCATAGTCGGCCCTCTTCAAGATGTCCAACATCTCCACCATCTCAACAAAGGCCATATTTGAAGCCTTAAGTCTCCTCCTGGATCGGGACGTTTCTGGCTCCGGGCTTCCTCGTCGTTGCTGCTCTCCTCTGCATGCACCTGTTGTCTCTCCGCCATGTGCTCTCCCACTGCGCCGAAAGAGAAGGGGCGGGGAATATACTAGAAAGAAGGTCAGGGGCGGAGTTTCACTCATACGCAGTGTATATAAAGCATAACACACGTGCGTCGTACGTACGATCTGTGAGCGGAGGACAGATTAGCGTAAGCGCCGATCTTGCAAACGAAGGCACCATTTTAACTTGGGGCATCAGTGGCCTATACTGCTTATAGATTGAGGCCTATATTGGGATAAGATTAGGAGAGTTTAGCCTGACATTAGGGTTTGTCTTGTGTTGTGTCTTACAGAGAATATGGATAAATTCAATGACCATGACTTCCTCCCCAACTTCACTGATAAATACAGGGAGCTGCCCTGTCTGTGGCAAGTGAAACACCCATTTTATAATAACAAACTAAAGAGGAAGGCAGCGCTTGATCAACTGTTGGAATTGGTGAAGCCGGTGATTCCCACGGCAAACATCAACTATTTGAAGTGCAAAATTGGTGGCCCGAGGAGCACATATAATAGGGAGCACAAAAAGGTCCAGGATTTCCTGAGATCAGGAGCAGCAGCAGATGATGTTTATGTCCCCGGGCTCTGGTACTACAACAGACTGCAGTTTTTGTCAGACCAGACTGAAATCAGGCCATCACTCTCAACCCTTCCTTCCATTCTTCCTTCCTTCCACACTTCCTTTGACCTCAGATGAGGCTTCCAACGTACAGTCTGGGCCTTCCACCCAGGAAGATGTGGAGGAGCCAGCTTAAGCCAGGTATAGCATTGTTCAACATATTTCTTGACCAAAAATGAATGATGTTAACTAGATGTTATTAATGATCACTAATTTCAGATTTAACAAAGTGGTTTACATACCAATAGACAGTATTAGCCAAAAATGATTAGGACAAGAATTAAAAATGCTGGGGTCAGAAGGATAGTCTTTTCTATTTGTTAACATTCAATTTGCAACAGTCATGAGCTGTAAATTGTGTGTGATTGATGACCAAAAACCTAAAACTATGTCCCATTTTCATACACAGGAAAGTCTCAGCCAGGAGGAGGCCGTGGAAAGTGGCAGCCAGGAGGTGGCAGGAGAAAGTGGCAGCCAGGAGGTGGCCATGCCCAGCAGTCTGACCGAATTGCAGGTTCCTCCCTTCCACCTTCCAACAAAAAGGCCCAGGAAGGGGAGGACCGTGAAGGAGTCAGTGCTTGGTTTGATTCTGCAGGCTACTGCGGTCCTCACAAACACCCCTAATGTCCTGGAGGCCTTTGCATGTATGATGGCCAGTAAGATGCAGGAAATGGTGGTGGGTCAACGCCTTATCAGGGAGAAGCTCATATTTCAGGTCCTAAATAAGGGGGTGAGAAAACCAAGAAAAGTCACATATGTGAGTTGGACCACACTCCTCCTCCACCTCCCGACACAACTCCAACACCACAGCCACAGTCTGGAAGGAAGCATGGAAGAAAGTCTGGAGAGTGATGGCCTGGGTTTGATGTGGTCTGGCAAAAGACACAGACTGTTGCACGACCACAGCCTGGGGACATATATGTCATCTGCTGCTGCTCCCGATCTCTCGGAGTCCTGGACCGCATTGTGCTCCCTATTAAATGGACTCCTCAGGTTACCAATTTGGCCTGTCAAATAATTGATGTCTGCCCTGGGGTACAAAGGCTTCACCAATTACAACAGTTTATCCAGCGTTGCCTTCCTCTTTATTTTGTTATGACCCCTAATAAATTACTTTTTTTTTTTTTTATAAATCCTTGGCTATGTGTTTTAGTTAAACAAGGACAGTTTGCTTGTGAGTAGGCAGGTACATTTCAAAAATACAATGTCAAATTAACAAGGGACACCAACTCCAACCAACCTCTTTGAGGTTAAAAAATACAAGATAATAATGGTGTTGTGGTAACTTGACACACAAAACGACAAACAATATTATGAAGATCACTAGAAAAAAAAAAAGAAAAAAATCAGGAGATCTTAAAAAAAAAAAGTAGATCACTGTAAAAAAAAAATAAAAAACATTAAAAAAAAAAGATTATTCAGGAGATCACGAGAAATAATAAAGAAATCAGTTTGTCATAACTCTGTGTGAATATCAGCAGCAAGACAACTTAATTATTCTAGCATTATAAAGAAGAAGAAAATGTGCTGCTTTGAAATATTTCAAAATTTGCAGCGTGACAAATGTGCTATCTCCATTACGAACGCTAGTTTTACTAGACCGAGTGCTTCCATCTCATAATTGATTCTGAGCATGCGTGGAATTTTGTGCCTCGGACTTGTGTACACACGCTCAGAATTTCCGACAACAACGTTTTTGGTCAGAAAAAAAACCTGCTCTCAAACAGTTGTTGTCGGAAATTCTGACAGAAAATGTCCCATGGAGCATTCACACGGAAATTCCAACAACACGCTCACATCGAACATTTGCCGTTGGAAAATCCGATTGTGTGTATGGCCCAATAAGAGTGGCAAGCATGTGGAATTCCCTTCCACAGGCGGTGGTTTCAGCGGGGAGCATCAATAGTTTCAAAAATCTATTAGATAAGCACCTGAACGACCACAACATACAGGGATATACAACGTAATACTGACATATAAGCACACACATAGGTTGGTCTTGATGGACTTGTTTCTTTTTTCAACCTCACCTACTATGTAACTATGTAACAGATACACATAGCACCTTTTTTTTTGTAAGTGTGAGAAATTATCTAGTGAAGACTTTGTATTTGCTGTATGTTTGTAATCAGTAAACACAGCATGTTTGCTGCTGGAAAAGATTGGCACAGGACAGGGCCAGGGCACATAGTGAGTGCTACTAAGAAGGTGGGCCAAGAAATGGCCATTTAGTAACCCTGTCCAGTTTAAAGTGATTGTAAAGGCTTGTTTTTTTTTTAAAATAACATACATGTTATACCGTACTTACCTCCTCTGTGCAGTGGTTTTGCACAGAGTAGCCCGGATCCTTTTCTTCTCGGGTCCCTCTTTGCTGCTCCTAGCCCCTCCCTCCTTTGAGTGCCCCTCAGCCAGCAGCTTGCTACAGGGGTGCACCCAAGCCGAGTCAGAGCTTTGTGTATCCATTCAGACACGGAGCCCATCCTCTCTCCCCTGATTGACTGACTGACATTGATTGACAGCCGCGGGAGCCAATGGCGCCGCTGCCCTATCTCAGTCAATCAGGAGGAGTGTACTGATGGCTGAGGGGATTGTGGACATCACTGGAGAGAGAAGGAGCTCAGGTAGGTAATTGGGAGGTGCTGGGGAGGCTGCTACACACAGAAGTTTTTTTATCTTAATGCATAGAATGCATTAAGATAAAAAAAAACCTTCTGCCTTTACAATTCCTTTAAGAAAACAATAAAGTCAGTTCCCTGCAATAGAAGAAGTAGTATACTGACCTCTCTAGTGGCATGTGTCTCCTAAAGTACTGAAGGGGAGCTCTATTCCAGCACTACAGCCTCCATCAGTTTCTTCCACGTTCAGCATTTCTGGGAGTGCTGGATGCCTGATAAACAGGTAAACATATAAAAAGGGATCTAGTGCACTACCTGCTGGATGGAAATAAACATACAGAATATTTACAATGTGCACATACAATATTTCACATTTACATGAATTAAAAAAGATTGGTCCTGACCATATTCGTAAAAAGGAAAACAAACAAAACCAAGATATAGTCCCTTTAAATTGAAATGATAACTTCTGACAAACTGCCGATTATGGATTTTAAACAGATCACATGTCTCTTATGTTTGCATTATACAATATTCAGTTAGAATGCATTATCTTTTTTCAAGCATCAGTTTTTTTTTCACATTTATAAGTCAGTTACATAAACAAATTATACAGTTGCTATTTTAGCCAGCCGTTTACATAAATCGACATGGTTTTGATTCATTAGCATTCTCTGTAGCTCACGACTGCATAGGTTGTGTTTGGCAGGCTACAACTGCTTTCGTATAGTACAATGGAACATTAAACGTGTTTACATTTAAAGAATTGTAGCATAGCACATTGTACTGCTGGTCTGCTTGACATCTGCTGCTGGTAATTAATTTAAATTGATCCCTATTGATTCAGCTCTGGCCATGCTGTATTCAATTGACTTTACATGATTACTATTGAGCGAATTGGATTGTTTTGGCTAATTATCGGGAGTTGAATGCCCTGTCTTGTGTGTAATGAAGCAGGAATTCTGATGTCAAAAATGACTGAGCTGGGTAATAGGTATCTATCCAAAATGTGTAAATGGAACATTCATTTTATATATTGACTATTGTGCTAAACTCTTAAATAAAAAAAATCGAGTTTTCTACTTACAGAATATTGAACGTCTAAAATAAAAGACCACATTATAAATACTGTATGTACATTCCCAATATTTAAGGTGAACCTACCAGCAGATATACATTTTCAAGTTAGGTATATGTATGGTAAGTAATGTTTAAGTGTGACAAAAGTATTTATTACATCTCACAAATAGAAAATTCCTACCTCTGACAGCGCATTCATCTGTTCTTTTTTTTTGTTTGTTTTGTTTTTTCCTGCAGAAAGAAGGCACCATTTTTGTACATAAATCATCCAAAGATTAGCATTTCGTTCTTGCATATAAAAATGCGTGCATGAAAATCCTGGAACCTGTGCATTTATCCATTTTGTACGGCAAACTCTCAGCTGAATTGATTTCTGGAAGGAACAACATGTATTTTCTGCACCTGTAGCATTTTTAACTAGCAAAACATGTGTTAAGGTGCATGTTTTACAACAATGTACTATATATATGTAATTGTATTTTTTTTCTTTCTGGCATATAAGTCCCAGAATAACAGTGCATTACAAAAATAAATGAGCTGTATTTGCTTAGGTTATCCCCAGAATTTTTTATGGATGAAAATGATCACTGAGTTCTATATAATATAAAGACAATAGTAACACATCGATTTGCAGGTTACTCTGATAACAGGGTAACCTACAAACCACATCTTGCCACATTACAAAAGCAATAACACGTATGTAATGTGGCAAGAGGTTGTTGTTTTATGGTCTAACCTCATTGTTATATATACGTATTAATTAGCTTCTTTTTTTTTAATTTCATATAGGGCTACATAATTGCTACATAATTGCTACATAATTGATAACACTCTCCCTGCTCTTGGTGACATGTTTCTAACCCACTGCTGATTATTGGCACAAAGCAGAAGCAAAAGTAACATTTAGATCTCTTTTTTTATGAAATGCTATTGTTACATTTGAGTTTTAGTAAAATCTTACAGTACAAGATGACATGCTATGATATACTTACTTCCTCCCAGGGTTGTGGATAAGTGGGTACCACCAGTTCCAAGACAGCAGAGGGGCCCAGGCAGCAGGGTGACATGGATGTGGGCAGGGAGGGTGTTTGACCCAAACAGGGTCCATTGGATCTGGTGAGTTCCACCATAAGGAAGTGGGGGGGGGATAGTGGATCCTGTATGCACCTGTTTACAGCCTCATATTTTTTTTTTAGCACAGCAGAACTTTTGAAATGAACTTATCAACTGAGAATTGCTATATGTTTATGTGCATGTCTTTTTGGACTTTCACCGGTCACATGCTTAATATTGATTTGCACTATTTCTAGCACAGCAGCACCATGTTTTGACCTATGTCATGTACAGCAGGGGCACGCCTAATCTCAAAAATAATTACCTATTTATTTTCTACAGGATAGATCCATGCTTTCGTGTTGTTTACACCAAATTCTGACTCAACTATCTGAATGTCGCAGCTGAAATCGAGACTCATCAGACCTCACAACGTTTTTCCTATCTTCTGTTGTCCAATTTCGGTGAGCCTGTGCGAATTGTAGCCTCAGTTTCCTGTTCTTAAGTGACAGGAGTGGCACCCGGTGTGGTCTTTTGTTACTGTAGCCCATCTGCTTCAAGGTTCGATGTGTTGTGCATTCAGAGATGGTGTTCTGCATACCTTTTTGTTGTAGCGAGTGGTTATTTGAGTGCCTAAATGCATCCAATTATGCAAAAGCAAAAATCCTGTTTTCTTTGATTGTCAAATAATTGGTTATTCAGGTTTTGTTCATACCAGTGTATTGCGGGAAATCGTGCAAATATGACGTGTTGCCCTTTTTCAGATGCATGTCGGAGCTATTAATTCTTAACAGCATCCCAACGCATCTTACAAATTTCTCGCACTGAAATTAATGGACTACCCTAAAAGCTTGGCATGGGAATGCATGGAAAAGCACGAAAATCACTCAGGTTTGGTCGCACCTCTATCATGTAAATGGAGCCTTACAGTGAACATAGCTTGATTGTGTTTGCTAAACTAAGTGAACCTACACTTTGCAAAGTGAACTTTCACATTTCTAATGCCGCGTACACACGGTCGGACTTTCCGGCATACTTGGTCCGGCGGACCAGAGTGTGCCGGACAATCCGCCCGTGTGTGGGCGGCGGCGGACTTTTCCGGCGGACTTTTTCCCAAAAGCCCGCCGGACCAAGATTTGAAACATGTTTTAAATCTTTCCGTCGGACTCAGTTTCGGGCGGAAAGTCCGCTCGTGTGTGTGCTGGTCCGACGGAAAGCCCGCTCGTGTGTAGGCTGGTCCGACAGACCAAATACGACACGAGGGCATGGTGTTGCATCTCGCGCTCGCTGCAATAGGAAAAACAAATCTTCCTATTGCGGCGAGCGCGGGGCATACCAGGCCCTTAGGTCTGGTATGGATTATAAAGGGGAACCCCGCTACGCCGAAAAAACGGCGTGGGGCCCCCCTAAAATCCATACCAGACCCCGATCCGAGCACGCAGCCTGGCCGGTCAGGAAAGGGGGTGGGGACGAGCGAGCGCCCCCCCCCCCTCCTGAACCGTACCAGGCCGCATGCCCTCAACATGGGGGGTGGGTGCTTTGGGGGAGGGGGGCGCCCTGCGCCCCCCCCCAAAGCACCTTGTCCCCATGTTGATGAGGACAAGGGCCTCTTCCCGACAACCCTGGCCGTTGGTTGTCGGGGTCTGCGGGCGGGGGCTTATCGGAATCTGGGAGCCCCCTTTAATAAGGGGGCCCCCAGATCCCGGCCCCCCACCCTATGTAAATGAGTATGGGGTACATGGTACCCCTACCCATTTACCTAGGAAAAAAGTGTAAGTAATAAAACACACCACACAGGTTTTTAAAATATTTTATTAAACAGCTCCGGGGGGGGGATCTTCCTCCGGCTTCGGGGGTCTTCTTCCGGCTTCGGGGGTCCCTCCGCTTCACCACGCCCCCTAAAACGTCACAGTCCCAGCATGCCCAGGGACTGTGACATCATATGGGGGCGGGGTCTCCGCCTATATAAGTCACAACGCAGCCCTCAGAGACCAGTCCAGCCGGAGAGAGCGTCGTGTCAACATCTGGGGGAAGAGAAGAGAAGCCAAGCCAAGAAGCCAAGAAGCCAAGAAGCCCAGAAGTCCGGACCTCCGCTCGCAATAGAGCTACATGAAGAGAGCGGAGGGGCCGGCCGAAGACCTGCGACACCGGGAGAAGAGGCCGGAGAGCGGAGAAGAACCAACCGGACGCCGGGAGAAGATGAAGCGGAGGGACCCCCGAAGCCGGAAGAAGACCCCCGAAGCCGGAGGAAGATCCCCCCCCCGGAGCTGTTTAATAAAATATTTTAAAAACCTGTGTGGTGTGTTTTATTACTTACACTTTTTTCCTAGGTAAATGGGTAGGGGTACCATGTACCCCATACTCATTTACATAGGGTGGGGGGCCGGGATCTGGGGGCCCCCTTATTAAAGGGGGCTCCCAGATTCCGATAAGCCCCCGCCCGCAGACCCCGACAACCAACGGCCAGGGTTGTCGGGAAGAGGCCCTTGTCCTCATCAACATGGGGACAAGGTGCTTTGGGGGGGGGGCGCAGGGCGCCCCCCTCCCCCAAAGCACCCACCCCCCATGTTGAGGGCATGCGGCCTGGTACGGTTCAGGAGGGGGGGGCGCTCGCTCGTCCCCACCCCCTTTCCTGACCGGCCAGGCTGCGTGCTCGGATCGGGGTCTGGTATGGATTTTAGGGGGGACCCCACGCCGTTTTTTCGGCGTAGGGGTTCCCCTTTATAATCCATACCAGACCTAAGGGCCTGGTATGCCCCGCGACGGGGCTCGCAAGGTGTCAATCTAGCCGATAAAAGCGGCAAGATTGACATCCTTTTCTAGTCCCGTCGCACCTGAGTCACGTTCAAAATGAACGGACTTGTCCGTGTGTGGGCAAGTCCGTTCATTCTGAAAGTCCGCCGGAACTCCGGCGAAAGTCCGTCGGAAAGACGGGCGGACTTAGCCCGCCGGAAAATCCCGGCGTGCGTGGGCAAGTCCGTTCGTTTTAAAGTCCGGCGCACCTGGCGGACAAAGTCCGTCGGAAAGTGTGCCGGACCAAGTAGGATAGAAAGTCCGCTCGTGTGTACGCGGCATAAGTAAACAGTCAGTACGACTTTAATAATTTAACCTCAGAAGTATGCCTTTTTACAATTAAAGACAAACAAAAATAAAATGGTTTGATGTTAACAGATTGATCTATCATAACCTTCAATAAGTGAGCTAACTTTAGAAAATAAACAAAATAACATTTATACTAACATAAGATACAACACATAATCTTATTGTGTATACTGTCCAAAAATTTGAATGAAGTGCAAAAAAAAATTCCAATCAATGAAAAATGGATCTGCAACACAAAACTATCATCAATTAGTCTATAAACATTCTGCGTTCAGCTCCACCAGTTTCCAACTGTATTTCCACCTCCATGTTCTGTGTGGTATAAATAAATGAAAGGTTAACCCTGAAGTGCCGAACTGCAATCTTAAAGAGGATTTGCACATTTGTTTTATGTGCATAGTATTTATGAATAAAGCCCTTTTCATTTTAAAAACTTGCTGAACTATGGGCATTTTTGTGTTTTAATTTTATTTTTAATCAATGATTTCTGCATTGTGAAACAAAATATCTTAAGTATTGTGGGTCCTTATGCTTTATAGGGGTCTGTATAATTTTTGTTTTGTAAGTATATCACATTATGCATAAAAAATTTTTAAAATTTAAAGAAAAACATACTGCACTATGGAGTTGTTTGTGTTTTAATGCTGGTTCTAAGTGGAGGAAATAAAGGGTGAACTTTGGCCACGGATAGAGGAGTAGAGGAGAGGAGTTGGAGTTTGAGTCATTTCCTGTTTACATATAAGGAAGAAAAAACTGCGGTGGAGAAGGGAATAGTTTGGATGCTCCGTTGGCCGAACCAAGTCATGAAAATCTGGTGAGCCTTTTATCTACCTATAGCGTTGAGATTCTAAACATTTAGAGGCCTTTGTGTTTATTGTTATGTAAGTATAATATTGTTTCAGTTGCAAAAAAATAAATAAAAAATAGTTTTAGTTATACATCTTGGATCCTGTGCATGTTATACTATGGAGTTATTTGTGTGCTAATGACCAGTTTGAGCTGAGAAGTAAAGACGGTGATATGTAGACATGTGCACACTGAAATATTTTGTTTCGGAATTTCGGTTTTGTCTGAAAAATACATTTAGTTACTCCCAAAATTTGTTTTTATTTATTTTGTTTCCATAAAAAATGCATTTGTATGAAAATCCAAATTAATTAAGGTCGAATTTGTCAATTGAAGGCTTATGTGTCTTTGGATGTTCTAAGACGATTCAACAAAGCAGCTAAACTGTATGACACCGCGATCGTACATTTCCGGTCGAATGCTCCATCCACAAGCTATAGTAGAATTCTAATGTTGTTTGACTAGTAATAATTATAATTATTAATTATTATTACTAGTCAAACAACAATAGAATTCTTCTATAGCCTATGGGCGGAGCATCTGCTCGTGGCGATCGTATGTTTTTAGCTGCTTCGTCTAATCTTCATGTCGAGCTATTTTACCGCTCCTCCTCTTTGGTTACAATCAGCCAATAACATTCATCATCATCATTTTACTTCCCCCACTCATTCCAGCAGCGACCACTAACAGCTCTTTTACTATTGTCTCTATAATGTCAAATCTTTTCTCTCTATGTCGAATAATCTTGGACTAATAGAGTTAGGTTAGGCACATTCGACTGCAGGTTCAATAGAAACAGATCGCTATTGTCACCGTCATGTTGAATCTTCTATCTATCTATCTATATTGAACTGTTGTCGCAACGATATGAAAATATAATGGATACGAAAATAAAGCATTTTTTTTATTTCGGATCATTTGGATTTCAGGTTCTGCGCGTTCATTATCGTTTTGTTAAAACAAATATGAAAATCACCGAAAATTCGGACCAAAATGCATTCGGACGATAACGAATGCACATGTCTAGTGACATGGGACCACAGCTAGAAGAATAAAGGAGACAAGTGGGAGGCTGGATTCGGCCCTGCTTATTTGGGCAAAAAAGCCCTGACTGAGAGGGGGCAAATTCTGATATCCTGTCAACTATATTCATCTGAGGAGAGTGTTTCATTAGTTTTAAGAATTCATGGCAAACGGGTGAATCTTTTCATTTATTTATACCACACAGAGCACTAAGGAGGAAATACGGTTAATAATCTGTGGAGTTGAATACAGACTGTTTAAAGACTATCGCTGATGATAGTTTTTATGTTGCAAATCACCCTATCACTCAGAAAAAGAACTGGGGGCACATCACACCAACAGTGGATTTCCAATTCAACATGTTGCGTTTTCAATTGTATGTTGATGAAAACTCAACATTTAGTGGTCTTGCAACAGTATGGAGGCAGCCTACATGTACAGTGAGGGAAAAAAAGTATTTGATCCCCTGCTGATTTTGTACATTGCCCACTGACAAAGAAACGATCTGTCTATAATTTTAATGGTAGGTTTGTTTTAACAGTGAGAGACAGAATAACAACAAAAATATCCAGAAAATTGCATTTCAAAAAAGTTATTGATTTGCATTTTAATGAGTGAACTATGTATTTGACCCCTTCGCAAAACATGACTTCGTACTTGTTGACAATCACAGAGGTCAGACGTCCTCTCTTCTCTTTGCAGATCCTCTTCAGGTCATTAAGGTTTCAAGGCTGACGTTTGGTAACTCGAACCTTCAGCTCCCTCCACATATTTTCTATGAGATTATGGTCTGGAGACTGGCTAGGCCACTCCAGGACCCTAATGTGCTTCTTCTTGAGCCACTCTTTTGTTGCATTGGCCGTGTGTTTTGGGTCGCTGTCATGCTGGAATACCCATCCACGACCCATTTTCAATGCCCTGGCTGAGGGAAGGAGGTTCTCACCCAAGATTTGACAGTACATAGCCCTGTCCATTGTCCCTTTGATGCGGTGAAGTTGTCCTATCCCCTTAGCACAAAAAAAAACCCCCAAAGCATAATGTTTCCACCTCCATGTTTGACGGTGGGGATGGTGTTCTTGGGGTCATAGGCAGCATTCCTCCTCCTCCAAACACGGCGAGTTGCGTTGATGCCAAAAAGCTCAATTTTGGTCTCATCTGACCACAACACTTTCACCCAGTTCTCCTTTCAATCATTCAGATGTTCATTAGAAAACTTCAGACGGTCCTGAACATGTGCTTTCTTGAGCAAGGGGACCTTGCGAGCGTTGCAGGATTTCAGTCCTTTATGGCGTAGTGTGTTAATGTGTTGGCGTAGATAGTTTTCATGGTGACTATAGTCCCAGTTGCCTTGAGATCATTGACAAGATTCTCTCGTGTAGTTCTGGACTGATTCTTCACTGTTATCATGATCAATAAAACTCCATGAGGTGAGATCTTGCATGTAGCCCCAAACTGAGGGAGATTACAGTTATTTTGTGTTTCTTCCATTTGCGAATAATCGCACCAACTGTTTTCAGTCACCCTCTCAAGCTGCTTAGCGATGGTCTTGCCAGCCTTGTGTACAATCTTGTCCCTGATGTCCTTGGAGAGCTCTTTGGTCTTGGCCATGGTGAAGAGATTGGAATCTGATTGATTGCTTCTGTGGACAGGTGTCTTTTATAAAGGTAACAAGCTGAGATTAGAGGCACTCCCTTTTAAGAGAGTGCTCCCAATATCAGCTCGTTACCTGTATAGAAGACACCTGGGAGCCAGAAATCTTGCAGATTGATAGGCTATCAAATACTTATTTCACTCAATAAAATGCAAATCGATTTATAACTTTTTTGAAATGCGTTTTTCTGGATTTTTTTGTAGTTATTCTGTCTCTCGCTGTTAAACTAAACCTACCATTAAAATTATAGACTGATGATTTCTTTGTCAGTGGGCAAATGTACAAAATCAGCAGTGGATCAAATACTTTTTTCTCTCACTGTAAAATGCCAAAAACTGCTATAGACAGTATTTCGTAGTTTAAACTATCATTTATTTTAGTGCATCGTAAAATCAAATTAAAGGTATATGGTTCATTCACAGTAATGCACACGCATTTTTGTGCATTGAGTGATGTTGCATTAGGGCAGCCCATTTTATTTGAATGAGCTTTCAACATGCAAAAAAAAGATGCCTCCATTATTTTTAGTAAGACAGTGCACCAGAGGATTTGGTGCATTGTGGTGTGCTATAACACGGGTGCATTGTTTACTGTATATGTGTCTTGGGATGCCATTCAAAATAATGACTGTCTATGATAGCACACATTTTTCCCTGCAATAATGTACATTGTTTAATGCATAGTAACACAATACTAAAAATCCAGCCAAAATTTTTTCTGACACTGGCTGCAGTGTACTCTGGACAGCTTTAGCATATTTGTGGTTCATTTCATTTGTTGGTTGAAGTTGCAGTTTGTCCTAGTTTGGGAAATGCATAGAATAAACAACCAGTTAGAACTTTTAGTTGAAAGCCATAATACCCTGTTTTGTTTTCTTTTTTGAACACCTAATGAATAAACTGCTATCAAAAAAGCAATATGCTTGCATTAATCCTTACCTATTGAAATACTGTGAATAATTTGTCTAGTCCGGGTGTTTTTTCCCCAAAACTGTCACTCCAGAAACATCATACACCCCTGCTTATTCCCATCCTTTACCGTCAAATTACCAGGAAAAGTATTTTGCTTTTTCAGCAGCAAGAAATATATCTCCTTCTAGAAAATCGTGTTTACTGCTTTTTTCGACACCAAATGTTAATTGGTTTTTCATAGAAGTCTTTACGCATCCCTGTTTAATCTGAAAATGCTGCACACACAACAATTTAAAGTCTTGGTTGTTTTCGGCACGCTATTGAAGCTCCGTCTGCAGGAAACATACAAATACTCTCCTTATTAATTTCTTTGTGATGATAAAAGAAGAGAAAGGCCGAGATAAGACGTAGTTCAAAAATCCTATCCACATGAAGAGCTACACAGATAAATGTAATTTTTCCAAAGGCAACAGACTGCTTTAGTCTTCAATAAAAAAAAAAAAGACTGCAATGGAGATAATGCAATAAGGCATCACTATGAATTCTTAGCCAGCAGCTTTGCTTAAAATATGTTCAAAGAGCTAACTGCATTATCACAATTTCCAGTATTAAATGAGAAAAGAGGGAGGATTAGAGGCTTGGGTAAACATTTTGCTATTGTTTTTGGCTTAATATTGTTTTTCTAATACAAATTTGTCAGGGGTGTTTAACCCCTTCTTGTTGCAGCTATGTTTGCAATTTTGTATGATGATCAGTATTTGCCTTATTTATATTTTTCTAGTTTTGGTCTTAGGAGTTGATTTAGACATGCATCTAAAGCCTCGTACACACGCTTAGATTTTCGGATTACTGAATGTCTGTTTTTTGTAGCATGCTAGTCTCATGTCGAAAGTGAAGAGGTTACTCACAATATGAAAATTTTCGTACGACAGAATACAACATCAGAAGTGATGTTATGTGCTAAATAGTTTTGAATGTATTCTTTCTTTTCTGAGCATGCGTAGTCTTGCTCTTATGATTTTTTTCGTACGAAAACCGTACTAATTAAAGGAAAATCGGACGTTGAGTTCACATCTGACAAAAAAATTATAGCCTGCACATCCAGCTTTTGTCTGCTGAAAAAGTGAAATCGGCTGTCGAAAGCACCCTACTAACGATCCGAAAATTGGCAGACAGCTCATCGTACAAATTTTTCCATCTGATACAGACCCCATACACACTATACATCTTTTGTTGTCTGATTTCCTTTAGATTTACCAAAACCATGTAGTGCAAATTGTATAGTGTGTATCCAGCTTAAATCTCCCTAGTCTCTGAGGCCCCGTTTGACAGGTAGCAAGGAAGCAATGGGGCACACCCTCACCACCTGTTTTAACCCCATTTTTTGCCGGCAAATGCACCGCAACCAAATGCATTGCATGCGGTTGTGGGTCGTTTGTGGTGCTTCTCCATTTACTTGAATGTGTAGCACTCATTGGACTTGCCAATCGCTACAAGACAGGGGGAGCTTTGCTGCACAAAGCAAAGTATTGTTGCTGCAGCATATAAACACCCCATCTGCTGCCTATTGCAGCTTGGGGGGGCTGTTGGCAGGCAGTAGAAATGTGCGGTTTAGCCGCAAGTCTAAATGCAGCCTAAAAGATAATGTTTTGATTTTGTTTGTTTGTTCTTTTACTTTGTTCTTACCTAGTTTTTAGGCTCGGTTCACACTGAGGCCACCTGACAAGTCGCACTCCATTCAGTGCAATGGAACCGCTCTAATCGAAGCAACTCAAGTCGCTCCGACATAGAAAAAGGTTCCTGTATCATTTGAGGTGACTTCAGAGCGACTTGCATTGACTTCTGTTACAGTAGTCATTTGCAAGCCGCGCTGAGGTCGTGCTGTACGAGGCAGCTTCAGAGTCGGGTGACTTTGAAGTTGCCCCAGTGTGAAACGAGACTTACTCCAGTGTTTTGGTCTATCTTGAATGATTGGATAAGAAAAGCCACGTTACAATAGTCCCAATTCATGCAAATTAAATTTTAAATATTAAATATCATGACAATATGTTTCCATAGTTGAGGATGGTGAGGAAAATCCTTTTCACAGTGCCACCACAGTGATTTACATCAAAAAGTGCACCGCCACCTTAAGAAAAACTTGCTTAACAGATAGCAAGCAAAACCAGGCATGTGGCTATAGCTCAGCCAAGGCCTTTACTTGAACAGAAGATCTTATGGATGATAATCACAGAATAGATGGCTGCAATGTCTCTCACACACTGGCAATACTGCAGAGTCTGTGACCATCTCATTCAGAAAAGACCAAAAAAAGAAAGACTGGCCATAGTGTAATATTGCCTTACTTGTTTATTATAAAAAAGTAATGAACTTACATTAGTAGGTTAAAATTTGCATAGGTTAAAACAGAGCAGGCTGGCTCACAACAGGCGCCCGTCCTCCTAGAACAGACAGCGTGTTGACGTCAACACGTACCCTCCTCCAGACGCGTTTCATCATACATGACGTTGTCAATGGGGAACGGGCAGCACCATTTAGATATGGACTTTCCTCACCTAGCGAAAGGCAAGGCGGCCCAAAAAAACAAGATCACATTTAAAAAATATGTGATAAGAATCACTAAAATAAATGGAAGTGTTAGACTATCAACAAGAAGCCTCACCTCAAACTATAACCCTTCAGATAGATTATAATCAATTCCCCAAATATTCCCTAGTATGATATCCCAATCAACATAATCTAGCACACCCTTAAGCACCCCTACTTTAGATTAGTTATAATATATAGGGACTAAATTAATTGAATTTAAATCCCCTCAATTAATAACATAAAAGTCCCACCACAAAATTGATTTATTATACCTAGAACCAAAAATGTGAATAAATTTATAATAAAGTGAATGAAAAAATGTATTTAATACTAATAATTAAGAGCCATAACCCCAACAAAACTCTCATAAAACAAATTAATAATATAAATTATATATTAAAAATTGATTAATATAATATTCTTATCACATATTTTTTAAATTTGATCTTGGTTTTTTGGGCTGCCTTGCCTTTCGTTAGGTGAGGGATGCCCATATCTAAAATGGTGTTTTTTCGGCCAATCACCCGAGACTCAGAACAAGGTGTGGCTTCGTTATTTAAGGTGGTGAGTCAACACGCTGCCCATTCCCCATTGACAAAGTCACATGTGATGAAACGCATCTGGAAGAGGGTACGTGTTGATGTCACCATGCTGTCTGTACTAGGAGGATGGGCGCCTGTTGCGAGCCGGCTGACCGACTCTGTTTTAACCTATGCAAATTTTAACCTACTAATGTAAGTGCATTACTTTTTTATAATAAACAAGTAAGGCAATATTACACTTTGTCCAGTCTTTTTTTTTTTGGTCTTTTCTGAATGAGATGGTCACGGACTCTACAGTGATGCCAGTCTGTAAGAGACATTGCAGCCATCTATCCTGTGAAAATCATCCATAAGATCTTCTGTGCAAGTAAAGGCCTTGGCTGGGCTATAGCCACATACTTGGTTTTGCTTGCTATCTGGTAAGCAAGTTTTTCTTAAGGTGGCTGTGCACTTTTTGATGTAAATCACTGTGGAGGCACTGTGAAAAGGATTTTCCTCAGCATCCTCAACTATGGAAACATATTGTCATGATATTAAATCAAGGATCCATTTGCATCAATTGGGACTATTCTAGCATAACTTTTCTTATCCTATCTGTTTGTTGTGTATCCCACATTAAGCTGCTGCTTCCTTGATTTATTTGCTGACACATTAGCGCATTTTTTTAGCCTAATTATCTTGAATGATTGTTTGCTACAAACCTCATTGGAGCTTAGGAGTATGTGGAGTCTGGCCAGTCAGAGATAAAGGGGATCCTACAATTGTAGTTTAAATGTAACTCCTTCAAGACCCATTGATACTTTAAATAAAAAAAACTGTTACTGCAGGTGTTTGAGACTCCATTCACACATACAGTAAATGATTTGAAACATGTTTTTGAAAGCACTTCAGCGCTCAACATCAGCTTCTTTGGGACCCCTATAGACTTAACAAAAGCACCTGAAAATACTCATAACATTCATTTTTTGCATGATTTCTTGCTTTTCTTCCCACTAGTAACTAGCTTATAAATGGCTAAAATAAAGATGCTCAAGCCTGAAAATGACGGAGAAACGTGTGCACACATGCAAAAAAAAGCCTTCAAAATTGTGTAAAATGTGCAGGCTCAAATGTGAATGGGGTCTGAGACTCATTCGGCACACGCTTCACGGGCAATGTTGATACCTGTCTACAGCTAGTTATGTTAATCATTGCCAGAATCATAGAAAATTTACATTACAAAGCTTCTCTCAAAAAATTTTTCCAAACGCTATATGGATGTTAAGAAGCACTTGAGAAGTGTTCTCATTAGCTTCAATTACAGGTGTCAAAAAGTGTCTACATTGCAGACCTCAACACCTGCTGAACAGAAAGCACAGAGACACTGAGTATTGTAAATGCTTGTCTTTAATTTGAATGTTTGCTAACAACTTTTACCTTATTTACAAGATTGCTTCCCAAATACCTGCAATTAATGTCTTTAGTGAAGGCTTTAGACAGGATCAATGTACCCATATAAACGGAGCTCTAACTCCTGGAAACTCAGTGCTGTTCTCTGCACCCTAATTGAATTGTATGCCTGGTGTCAGGGGTTTATTGAGGTAGACCATACTGGACTGTTAGCAGAATCAAAATAATTTTGCAGGCACAGACCATGTGACCTAGCAGTGCCAACCCCCTCCAACCTGTTGCACTACCCAGTGTAGATAAGGTACAAGTCTTTATTTTAACTATAAACAAGTGTTTCCCAGCACACTTACCATCTTGCCTGCGAAAAATAATTAAATAAAAAAAAAATATTTAAAAAAAAACTTGGCACAGTCTAACAATTTAAGTTAAAAACAAAGGTTTTAGTTGCACACATTTTGCAAATATATCTGGAAGCCGCACTGTCTCGCCAAGGCACCTCTGTAAAGTGGTTGGTTGCCATTCTTCTATTTTTTAACTACCCAGCAAACTGCAAGCCTTTTCTGATCACTAGGGATGAGCCGAACACCCCCTGGTTCGGTTCGCACCAGAACCTGCGAACGGACCGAAAATTCACACGAATGTTAGAACCCCATTGACGTCTATGGGACTCGAACATTCAAAATCAAAAGTGCTAATTTTAAAGGCTAATTTGCATGGCATTGTCCTAAAAAGGGTTTGGGGACCCGGGTCCTGCCCCAGGGGACATGTAGCAATGCAAAAAAAGTTTTAAAAATTGTCGTTTTTTCGGGAGCAGTGATTTTAATGATGCTTAAAGTAAAAAAAAAAGTGAAATATTTCTTTAGTATGCCTGTAAAGTGGCACGTGTTTCCCGTGCTTAGAACAGTCCCTGCACAAAATGACATTTTTAAAGGAATAAAAGTCATTTAAAACTGCTTTACGTTACTGCTGTAACGTCGGGTCCTGGCAATATGGATGAAAATCAGTGAGACAAACGGCATGGGTACCCCCCAGTCCATTACCAGGCCCTTTGGGTCTTGTATGGATATTAAGGAGTAGGGATGAGCCGAACACCCCCCTGTTCGGTTCGCACCAGAACATGCGAACAGGAAAAAAGTTCGTTCGAACACGCGAACACCGTTAAAGTCTATGGGACACGAACATGAATAATCAAAAGTGCTCATTTTAAAGGCTAATATGCAAGTTATTGTCATAAAAAGTGTTTGGGGACCTGGGTCCTGCCCCAGGGGACATGGATCAATGCAAAAAAAAGTTTTAAAAACGGCCGTTTTTTCAGGAGCAGTGATTTTAATAATGCTTAAAGTCAAACAATAAAAGTGTAATATCTCTTTAAATTTCGTACCTGGGGGGTGTCTATAGTATGCCTGTAAAGGGGCGCATGTTTCCTGTGTTTAGAACAGTCTGACAGCAAAATGACATTTTGAAGGAAAAAACTCATTTAAAACTACCCGCGGCTATTGCATTGCCGACAATACACATAGAAGTTCATTGATAAAAACGGCATGGGAATTCCCCAAAGGGGAACCACAATTTAAAAAAAAATGACGTGGGAGTCCCCCTAAATTCCATACCAGGCCCTTCAGGTCTGGTATGGATATTAAGGGGAACCCCGGCCAAAATTTAAAAAAAAAATGACGTGGGGTTCCCCCTAAATTCCATACCAGGCCCTTCAGGTCTGGTATGGATTTTAAGGGGAACCCCGCGCCAAAAAAAAAAAAAAACGGCGTGGGGTCCCCCCAAAAATCCATACCAGACCCTTATCCGAGCACGCAACCTGGCAGGCCGCAGGAAAAGAGGGGGGGACGAGAGTGCGGCCCCCCCCCCTCCTGAACCGTACCAGGCCACATGCCCTCAACATTGGGAGGGTGCTTTGGGGTAGCCCCCCAAAACACCTTGTCCCCATGTTGATGAAGACAAGGGCCTCATCCCCACAACCCTGGCCGGTGGTTGTGGGGGTCTGCGGGCGGGGGGCTTATCGGAATCTGGAAGCCCCCTTTAACAAGGGGACCCCCAGATCCCGGCCCCCCCCCTGTGTGAAATGGTAAGGGGGTACAAAAGTACCCCTACCATTTCACTAAAAAACTGTCAAAAATGTTAAAAATGACAAGAGACAGTTTTTGACAATTCCCTTATTTAAATACTTCTTCTTTCTTCTATCTTCCTTCATCTTCTGGTTCTTCTGGTTCTTCCTCCGGCGTTCTCGTCCAGCATCGCCTCCGCGGCGTCTTCTATCTTCTTCTCCTCGGGCCGCTCCGCACCCATGGCATGGGGGGGAGGCTCCCGCTCTTCTCTTCATCTTCTTCATCTTCTTCTCTTCTTCTTTTCTTCTCTTCTTCTCTTCTTCTCTTCTTCATTTTCTTCTCCGGGCCGCTCCGCACCCATGCTGGCATGGAGGGAGGCTCCCGCTGTGTGACGGCGCTCCTCGTCTGACAGTTCTTAAATAACGGGGGGCGGGGTCACCGGGTGGCCCCGCCCCCCGTTATTTAAGAACTGTCAGACGAGGAGCGCCGTCACACAGCGGGAGCCTCCCTCCTCTGACGCACGGGACATGACGGGACTTCCCTGTGGCATTCCCCGTGACGTCACAGGGAAGTCCCGTCAAGTCACCGTGCATCAGAGGGGGGCGGGGTCACCGGGTGGCCCCGTCCCCCGTTATTTAAGAACTGTCAGACGAGGAGCGCCGTCACACAGCGGGAGCCTCCCTCCATGCCAGCATGGGTGCGGAGCGGCCCGGAGAAGAAAATGAAGAAGAGAAGAAAAGAAGAAAAGAAGAAGAGAAGAGCGGGAGCCTCCCCCATGCCATGGGTGCGGAGCGGCCCGAGGAGAAGAAGATAGAAGACGCCGCGTAGGAGATGCTGGACGAGAACGCCGGAGGAAGAACCAGAAGAGCCAGAAGAACCAGAAGAACCAGAAGATGAAGGAAGATAGAAGAAAGAAGAAGTATTTAAATAAAGGAATTGTCAAAAACTGTCTCTTGTCATTTTTAACATTTTTGACAGTTTTTTAGTGAAATTGTAGGGGTACTTTTGTACCCCCTTACCATTTCACACAGGGGGGGGCCGGGATCTGGGGGTCCCCTTGTTAAAGGGGGCTTCCAGATTCCGATAAGCCCCCCGCCCGCAGACCCCCACAACCACCGGCCAGGGTTGTGGGGATGAGGCCCTTGTCCTCATCAACATGGGGACAAGGTGTTTTGGGGGGCTACCCCAAAGCACCCTCCCAATGTTGAGGGCATGTGGCCTGGTACGGTTCAGGAGGAGGGGGGCCACACTCTTGTCCCCCCCTCTTTTCCTGCAGCCTGCCAGGTTGCGTGCTCGGATAAGGGTCTGGTATGGATTTTTGGGGGGACCCCACGCCGTTTTTTTTTTTTTTTTTGGCGCGGGGTTCCCCTTAAAATGCATACCAGACCTGAAGGGTCTGGTATGGAATTTAGGGGGAACCCCACGTCATTTTTTTTTTTTAATTTTGGCCGGGGTTCCCCTTAATATCCATATCAGACCTGAAGGGCCTGGTATGGAATTTAGGGGGAACTCCCACGTCATTTTTTTTTTTTTAATTTTGGTTCGGGGTTCCCCTTTGGGGAATTCCCATGCCGTTTTTATCAATGAACTTCTATGTGTATTGTCGGCAATGCAATAGCCGCGGGTATTTTTAAATGAGTTTTTTCCTTCAAAATGTCATTTTGCTGTCAGACTGTTCTAAACACAGGAAACATGCGCCCCTTTACTGGCATACTATAGACACCCCCCAGGTACGAAATTTAAAGGGATATTACACTTTTATTGTTTGACTTTAAGCATTATTAAAATCACTGCTCCTGAAAAAACGGCCGTTTTTAAAACTTTTTTTTGCATTGATCCATGTCCCCTGGGGCAGGACCCAGGTCCCCAAACACTTTTTATGACAATAACTTGCATATTAGCCTTTAAAATTAGCACTTTTGATTTCTCCCATAGACTTTTAAAGGGTGTTCCGCGGCATTCGAATTTGCCGCGAACACCCCAAATTGTTCGCTGTTCGGCGAACTTGCGAACAGCCAATGTTCGAGTCGAACATGAGTTCGACTCGAACTCGAAGCTCATCCCTATTAAGGAGAACCCCGCACCCAAATTAAAAAAAGGAAAGGCGTGGGGCCACCAGGCCCTATATACTCTGAACAGCAGTATAGAGGCGGTGCAAGCAAAGACAGGGACTGTAGGTTTGTTGTTAAGTAGAATCTGTTTGTAATTTTGAACTGGTACATTTTTAACGTGTTTAGCTCCAGCCAAAAAATCTATTTTAAGCTTTTTGGAAAACATAGGGAAGGGTTATCACCCCTGTGACATTTGTTTTGCTGTCTGTGCTCCTCTTCAGAAGATTTCACCTTACTTTCTGTCCCAATGACAAATGTTTTTAGAAAACTTGGGGTTTTTAGTGAAACAAGGATTGGGGATAAAGCATCAGTGGAAAGGTGAATTGTTTTTCCCATATTAACTCTTACAGGAGAGAATTTCCCTTCCTAGGGGTAGATTTCATCTCACTTCCTGTTGTCTCCTTCCGTTTGCAAGTAGGAGTCGTTTGTAAGTTGGATGTTTGAAAGTAGGGACCTGCCCTATATACTCTGCAGAAATTTGGGCCTTAGGTCTTGGTGTTGCCACAACACTGTAAGTCCTCACAGGGCCCTGCTGTGAAATATTAGATCAAGAATTGTAATTAAATGCCCCTGTTGAACAGGGGCAGAAAAATTGGGCCTTTGGTGATGGTGGTGGTGCTGGTGCCACAAAACTGTAAGTCCTCACAGTTACTCCTAGGGGGTGCTGGAACAGGCCCTGCTGTGAAATATTAGATCAAGAATTGTAATTACATGCACCTGTTGCACAGGGGCAGAAAAATTGGGCCTTTGCTGGTTGTGGTGGTGTTGGTGCCACAACACTGTAAGTCCTCACAGTTACTCTTGGTGGGCGCAGAAATGGGCCCTGCTTTGAAATATTAGATCAAGAATTGTAATTACATGCACCTGTTGAACAGGGGCAGAAAAATTGGACCTTTGGTGGTGGTGGTGCTGGTGCCACAACACTGTAAGTCCTCACAGTTACTCTTGGAGGGCGCTGGAATGGGCCCTGCTGTGAAATATTAGATCAAGAATTGTAATTACATGTCCCTGTTGAACAGAGGCAGAAAAATTGGGCCTTAGATACTGGTGCTGGTGCCACAACACTGCAACCCCTCACAGATACTCTAGTTGGAGCACAGGAATGAGCCCTGCTGCAAAGTATTGCATCAAAAATTGTAATTACATGCCCCTGTTAAACAGGGGCTGAAAAATTGGGCCTTAGGCACTGGTACTGGTGCCACAACACTGCAACCCCTCACAGATACTCTAGTTGGAGCGCAGCAACGAACCCTCCTGCAAAATATTGCATCAAAAATTGTAATTACACGCCCCTGTTAAACAGGGGCTGAAAAATTGGGCCTTAGCCACTGGTGGCGGCGCCCAGAACCAAAAATGTTCTTACAAGCTATCAGCATGATCATTGAGGAGGAAGAGGATAATCACTCAGCATTAGGGATGAGCTTCGAGTTCGAGTCGAACTCATGTTCGACTCGAACATTGGCTGTTCGCAAGTTCACCGAACAGCGAACAATTTGGGGTGTTCGCGGCAAATTCGAATGCCGCGGAACACCCTTTAAAAGTCTATGGGAGAAATCAAAAGTGCTAATTTTAAAGGCTAATATGCAAGTTGTTGTCATAAAAAGTGTTTGGGGACCTGGGTCCTGCCCCAGGGGACATGGATCAATGCAAAAAAAAGTTTTAAGGGGGCGTGGCTTGGCGCGCGATGAGGAAGGCAGCAGACTAGTGGAGCTCCGCTCAGCCCTCGGCTCCTATAGCATCTACGACACCGACGATAGCAGCGAAGATGAGCAGACTAACACGCCACAACTCCAGCAACCACCCCCGCCGCTCGGCCACTCTGTCCGGCTCGAGAAACATCCCAGACATCTTTAAAACTCAGCCCCGGAGAAACAAGGCCCAGTCCAAGATGGCGCAGCCTCGTGGGGAAGAGGAGTTCAGTGAGGACTCACAGTACGCTGATGAGGATGAGGTAGGAGACACCCTGACACCGGAGCTACCTCTCACACTCACTGCCATGAGGAAAATCGCTGCAGACATTAAAGGTACACTATTCTCTGCCATAACGGAACTTAAAGCAGATGTGTTATCACTATCAGGGAAAATGGAGGGGGTGGAGATGGCGGGCCAAAGGAGAGATAAGGCGATTACACGCCTAGACAAAATCGCTAACTCCCACACAGCGCGACTCATAGAAATGAATCGTCAGCTGGAAGATCTCGACAACAGGGGGAGAAGGCACAACATTCGGGTGCGAGGGGTCCCCGAATCGGTTGAACCGGGCAACATCACCTCCGCCCTGCAATATGTGTTCAATGAACTACTAGAGCGCCAAACAGATACTCCTATTGACTTTGATAGAGCACATAGAGCCCTGAGACCCAGACCGGCGGACACCGCACCTCCACGGGACATAATATGCTGTTTACCCAACTTTAAACTGAAAGAGGACATTATGGCCAAAGCCAGGCGTAATGAACATATCACCTTCAATGATACCGAAATCTCCATCTATCAAGACTTATCCCCAATCACTCTTAATAACAGAAGAGCTCTACGCCCTCTGCTGGAGGTATTGCGCAAACAAGGCATTCCTTACAGATGGAAGTTTCCATTTGCCCTAAATGCTACCTTCCAAGGCAAACAACTGTTTCTACGCACACCTATGGAACTACCAGATTTCTGTAAGGACCTACAGATACCACTCATGGATTTACCGGAATGGTATGGAGAATTCTGCACACCCCCAACTACACAAGAGGCACATCCTTCACCCCAATCAACGCCGGTCAAACCACCCTACAAGAAAGGGAAGTTCCAGAAGCACAACACACCAGGCCCCAGCTCTACTAAAAAACATGCTAACGTGGCAAGGGCTCTACTGACTGAATCTGACCCGGAATGAAGAAGGAAATTATAAGAAACGTCGGTCCCTGACTGATAGATGGGGTGTTTTAAGACCTACAATCAAGATTTTTTCACAGTTGTTGGGGATTTGGAGAAGGTTTAGTCCTTACACTTCCATTTTATGTTTCTCCCTGTTTTTGTTTTACAGACCTTGCATTTTTGATTTTGTTCTCGTTAAAGGTCCCTTTGGGATAAGTGAGAGTGCCAGCAGCAATGTTCTATTTGGTCATAATTTGTCCTGAGGGCAGCCCATAGCCGGCTGTCATACTTGCAAACAGGCTGTGGCCTTCCATCCACGGCTCCGCTAAGGTCTTCTTGGTCATCAAGGAAACTGTGACATAGACGACAGGGGAGGATTCCCATAAACTGCTGGTCGAGGCAATATAGGCGTTTTTCATAATAATTTTTTATTTTTTTTTGCCTGAAACTTATCTATTGGACGGAAGATGTTCTCAGTTAAGATTTAACATCTCTTAAAGATGTCGGTTGTCGTTTTTCAAGTTAAGATTTTTCTTTAGAAATATTATAGGAGTCCGAGGGAGGAGGAGTTGTCTAAATTGAGTGACATATTCTCACTAAAATTTTAAAGCAGTCTACGACAAATTCTGTAGATACTACTCGGGACGTACCCTCCACCTCCCCCGCAGTGGGAGCCAAAGGTGGGCATATTGGTGACACCCTACCCAGGTGGGGTCTCGCCGGTGCGCCTGCTCAGGCCCCAATCTGAACACATCACTCTAGGGGTTTACTTAGAGGTTAATTAACACTAAAACTGATTCCACTCTCCTTCTGTCGAGAGTGAGATCCAATTTCTTCTTTCATCCCCCCTCCCTTTCCTCTTCTTCTTCCTAGCCCCTCTTTTTTCTTTTTTACTTCCTAATTGTTTTCTACAATTCATACGATTTTGACTTAGAAGACTCTTCTTTTATTTATTTACTTTATTTATTTTCTTATATGTGATTGAACAACTCTAGCGTATCGTACCATTTAAGCTGATTTTTGCTACCATGGTCTACTCCACAATGGGCAAAAGCCCTACAATAATATCGCATAACGTAAGAGGGCTTAATACCCCACAAAAACGCACACAACTGATGAGGCTCCTGGGGAAGAAGAAGCCGGCCTTTGTTTTTTTCCAGGAGACCCACTTCAAAGCAAATGCCATACCTAAACTAACTGACAGGTACTTTACTAAGGCCTATCACGCAGCAAACTCAGAGTCCAGAACAAAAGGCGTCTCCATTTTAATTGGGAAAAACGCAGGTTTTGAACTTTCTCAACAATTAGCGGACCCTGGGGGCCGGTTCCTTCTTCTTAAGGGCTCAATTGGGAAGAGACCAGTCACGCTGGCTAATGTTTATTTTCCGAACTCAGCCCATGTTAATTTCTGCCAAAAAATGATAGACGTGCTCACGGAGTTTGCCTCTGGATGTATAATACTGGGAGGGGATTTCAATGTTCCACTGGAACCTCTCCAGGATACCTCCAACGGCAAATCATCCCTAACATACCGTGCTCTCAAAAAGATTAGAGTTCTACTCAATAAACTAAATCTAAAAGACACGTGGCGCATAGCACACCCCCATGACAGAGACTTTACCTATTTTTCCCCACTACATAACAAATACTCCCGTATAGACTTTGTGTTTATAACACAAAGAGATCTGAGTTTACTGCAGGAAGCACATATAGGAACAAGGACAATATCAGATCACGCTCCAACATCCATAACCTTGCTACTCCATACTGCCCCTAAAAGCCAAGGCGGCTGGAGACTAAACTCAACGCTGCTTACAGACCCTGTAACTTTAGAACCAGTGACGGAGGCCATAAAAACATATTTTAAAGAAAACTCAACAGAAGAGGTACCACATATCATGATCTGGGAGGCACATAAATGTGTATTAAGAGGCAAACTCATTAGTCTAGCTTCAATTAAAAAAAAAAACAAAGCAAAAGAATTAAAAGCTGCACTAGACAAAGTACAAAAATTGGAAACCCAGCATAAAAGATCATTGGCAGTGAGCACGGCCAATGAGCTTTTAATAGCACGGAAGGAGGTCCAAGAAAAATTAGAGTTACAGGCCAAACGAATTTTATTTTTTCGAAGAGGCTTTTTCTATGAACATGGTAATAAAAGTGGCAAGTTCCTGGCAAGGGCCCTAAGAGATATACGATCTACCACTACTATCACGAGCATAAAGAATAAAGAAGATAAACTATTGCATGACACAGATAGGATCGCGGCAGAGTTCCATGAGTTCTACTCAAAGCTCTATAACCTCCCAGCTTCACACAGACCTGAGGCAATGGAGGGCTCGAGAAAACAGATTATAGCACGATACTTAACCCAAAGTGGTATTCCAAAAATTACTGAGCTAGATGCCTTGGAAATAGACAAGCCAATAGAGCAAGTGGAGCTCATGCAAGCGATCAAATCTTTAAAAACAGGGAAAAGCCCAGGCCCGGACGGTTACACAGCTATTTATTATAAGACCTTCGCCCACCTTCTGACAAAGCCCTTATTAAAGGCTTTAAACTCTCTCTCATCAACTCAAAACTTGCCACCCTCATTCAATACAGCACACATAACAGTTATCCCCAAACCTGGCAAGGACCCCAATCTCTGTTCGAGCTACAGACCAATTTCGTTACTCAACTTAGACACGAAACTCTTATCCAAGATTATAGCCACTAGAATTAGTAACGTATTGCAGGATATTGTGGGACCTGAACAAGCAGGGTTCATGCAAGAAAGAGAGACTCGTGATAATGTTATAACTGCTCTAAATCTCATCCATTCACTTAGAAAGACTAACACAGAGGGCCTTCTCCTGTCTACGGACGCGGAGAAGGCCTTCGATAGAGTGGAATGGGATTACATGTTCGCAGTCTGCGAGCATGTGGGTCTCAAGACAAATATACTACAATGGATCTCGGCGCTGTATCAAAACCCGACGGCTAGGATAAAAATCAACGGATCACTATCAGAACCAGTAAAAATCCAAAATGGCACAAGGCAGGGATGCCCCCTATCTCCAATTTTATTTATCCTAACCCTAGAACCCTATATACGTACGATTAAAGGAAACGCATCTATCAAAGGCTTGAATATGGGTAAAACTTGCTATAAAATTACGGCATATGCAGACGACCTGCTGTTTGTGATCACACAACCACACACGTCGATCCCCAACCTGATAAAAGAACTCCGTTTATTTAGATACATATCCAACTTTAAAATTAACTACGAAAAATCTGAAGCCCTTAATATTTCTTTAACGCCACAACAATTAGAGGTCACCAAATCAAACTGCCCCTTCAAATGGGTAAATTCTAAAATAAAATACCTGGGGATATGGCTCACTCCTGATTTAAAAGACATTTATACCCAAAATTTCCTCCCATTTTTAAGCACCCTACAACAGGATCTCCAACAATGGAATTCTAAACCATTTTCATGGTTTGGAAGAGCGGCGGCAATAAAAATGACGGTCCTTCCCAGAGCCCTATATCTGTTCCACACACTTCCCATCCTAATACCTAAACAGTTCTTCCTCTCACTACAGGCAACTCTTAGAGATTTCATCTGGGCAGGGAAGAAACCGCGTATTAGTATGCAAACGTTGATGAAGATGAAAGCTGAGGGAGGTATTAATTTACCACATTTTAAGCTCTACTACTATGCGACGCATTTGACCCGCATTCTGGACTGGAATTGTCACGCCCGTTCCAAGGCATGGGTCAACCTAGAAAGCTTAAACACAGAGACACCACTAAGGTTTTTGCCATGGGTGAACAAAGACGCCCGTACAACTGAAGTAGGAGAACACCCCACAATAGGGCCAACTTTAAAAATCTTTCAGATAGTCTCACAGCTTTACAACCTTGCGTCCTCCCCAGGCCCTCTAACCCCACTGGTTAAGAACAGAGAGTTTGCTTTAGGACACACGACAAAATCTTTCCCTCATAGAGATGACCAAACACCACTGACAGTAGCCCATTGCCTTGAAACTGGCAAACTAAAAACTTTTACCAAACTACAGATGGAATTACAGGCCAAACACTTTACTCACTGGCAATACAGACAACTACATGACTACATTCTCTGCCCCGCGAACAAAGAAAAATTCTTGAGAGAACAAACATGCTTCGAAAAAATTTGTTTAGCAGGAGAACAAGTACACAAAGCCACCTCTCTAATATACAGCTGGCTACGGCCTAGTCAGGATAACCATCAGAGTAAACATAGGCTAGAATGGGAGACTGCGCTGCAAAAATCTTTCACTGACACACAATGGAACAATGCTTGTATTCTGGCTCACAAATGCTCAATTAGCACCAGTAATCAAGAAACATCATACAAAATCTTGACAAATTGGTACTTCACACCGGCCAGACTACACTCATGGTTCCCGGAGACATCTGAGAACTGCTGGAGATGTGGCTCCGCAAAGGGGGACATGCTGCACATATGGTGGTATTGCCCATCAATACGGGCATTTTGGGACTCCGTTTGTGCAAAGATACAAGCAATAACTGAAACTGGCATAGCTCTCTCACCTGAATGCTGCTTGTTACACATCTCAAACTACTCGCTAAGTAGATACAAAAAGTCAATGGTAAGACATATGTTGAACGCAGCAAAAACCATAATACCTAGACACTGGAAAACAACACACTCACCCACGCTAGAAGAGTGGCTCCTAGAGGTAGATTCAATATACAGAATGGAAGAAACAGTAGCCATGTCCACTGAAAGGACAGATAAATTTCATAATTTATGGAGAGCCTGGTTCATATTCAAATACTCCAAAGACTTTACTGCAACGCAGATTGATTGAATGATTATTTTTCCTGTAGATCATACTATCTAAAACGCCAGACTGAGATGAAATAGCCTAAGTAGCCACGAGCAACATAGAATGAAACTACGCCTCTCTCATACACTCTTCTCATCCCTTTCTCTCACATATCTCCCCCCCTCTTTACCTTTCCTTATTTTTGTTTTTGTCTACTATACAGTGTTATAATCTTAAAGTGAGTTGAGATACTCACACATAATGTTTAAGAATTATCAATAGAAACTGTACAACTAGATTCAAGACATGATCTCCACAACTTTGTAATGAGATATAAAGTGCTTGCTATTTGTGATTGTATCATACATAACTTTGTTATACCGCAATCTTATTTTTGCTAAATAAAGCTTTTTTTGGAAAAAAAAAAAGTTTTAAAAACGGCCGTTTTTTCAGGAGCAGTGATTTTAATAATGCTTAAAGTCAATCAATAAAAGTGTAATATCCCTTTAAATTTCGTACCTGGGGGGTGTCTATAGTGTGCCTGTAAAGGGGCGCATGTTTCCTGTGTTTAGAACAGTCTGACAGCAAAATGACATTTTGAAGGAAAAAACTCATTTAAAACTACTCGCGGCTATTGCATTGCCGACAATACACATAGAAGTTCATTGATAAAAACGGCATGGGAATTCCCCAAAGGGGAACCCCGAACCAAAATTAAAAAAAAAAATGACGTGGGAGTCCCCCTAAATTCCATACCAGGCCCTTCAGGTCTGGTATGGATATTAAGGGGAACCCCGGCCAAAATTTAAAAAAAAAAATGACGTGGGGTTCCCCCTAAATTCCATACCAGACCCTTATCCAAGCACGCAACCTGGCAGGCCGCAGGAAAAGAGGGGGGGACGAGAGTGCGGCCCCCCCTCCCTCCTGAACCGTACCAGGCCACATGCCCTCAACATTGGGAGGGTGCTTTGGGGTAGCCCCCCAAAACACCTTGTCCCCATGTTGATGAGGACAAGGGCCTCATCCCCACAACCCTGGCCGGTGGTTGTGGGGGTCTGCGGGCAGAGGGCTTATCGGAATCTGGAAGCCCCCTTTAACAAGGTGACCCCCAGATCCCGGCCCCCCCCCTGTGTGAAATGGTAAGGGGGTACATAAGTACCCCTACCATTTCACGAAAAAAGTGTCAAAAATGTTAAAAATGACAAGACAGTTTTTGACAATTCCTTTATTTAAATGCTTCTTCTTTCTTCTATCTTCCTTCATCTTCTGGTTCTTCTGGCTCTTCTGGTTCTTCCTCCGGCGTTCTCGTCCAGCATCTCCTCCGCGGCGTCTTCTATCTTCTTCTCCTCGGGCCGCTCCGCACCCATGGCATGGGGGGGAGGCTCCCGCTCTTCTCTTCTTCTTTTCTTCTCTTCTTCTCTTCTTCTTTTCTTCTTTTCTTCTCCGGGCCGCTCCGCAATCCATGCTGGCATGGAGGGAGGCTCCCGCTGTGTGACGGCGCTCCTCGTCTGACAGTTCTTAAATAACGGGGGGGGGGCCACCCGGTGACCCCGCCCCCCTCTGACGCACGGTGACTTGACGGGACTTCCCTGTGACGTCACGGGGAATGCCACAGGGAAGTCCCGTCAAGTCACCGTGCGTCAGAGGGGGGCGGGGTCACCGGGTGGCCCCGCCCCCCCGTTATTTAAGAACTGTCAGACGAGGAGCGCCGTCACACAGCGGGAGCCTCCCTCCATGCCAGCATGGATTGCGGAGCGGCCCGGAGAAGAAAATGAAGAAGAGAAGAAGAGAAGAAAAGAAGAAGAGAAGAGCGGGAGCCTCCCCCCCATGCCATGGGTGCGGAGCGGCCCGAGGAGAAGAAGACAGAAGACGCCGCGGAGGAGATGCTGGACGAGAACGCCGGAGGAAGAACCAGAAGAGCCAGAAGAACCAGAAGAACCAGAAGATGAAGGAAGATAGAAGAAAGAAGAAGCATTTAAATAAAGGAATTGTCAAAAACTGTCTCTTGTCATTTTTAACATTTTTGACACTTTCTTCGTGAAATGGTAGGGGTACTTATGTACCCCCTTACCATTTCACACAGGGGGGGGCCGGGATCTGGGGGTCACCTTGTTAAAGGGGGCTTCCAGATTCCGATAAGCCCCCCGCCCGCAGACCCCCACAACCACCGGCCAGGGTTGTGGGGATGAGGCCCTTGTCCTCATCAACATGGGGACAAGGTGTTTTGGGGGGCTACCCCAAAGCACCCTCCCAATGTTGAGGGCATGTGGCCTGGTATGGTTCAGGAGGGAGGGGGGGCCGCACTCTCGTCCCCCCCTCTTTTCCTGCGGCCTGCCAGGTTGCGTGCTCGGATAAGGGTCTGGTATGGATTTTTGGGGGGACCCCACGCCGTTTTTTTTTTTTTTTTTTGGCGCGGGGTTCCCCTTAAAATCCATACCAGACCTGAAGGGTCTGGTATGGAATTTAGGGGGAACCCCACGTCATTTTTTTTTTTTAATTTTGGCCGGGGTTCCCCTTAATATCCATACCAGACCTGAAGGGCCTGGTATGGAATTTAGGAGGACTCCCACGTCATTTTTTTTTTTTAATTTTGGTTCGGGGTTCCCCTTTGGGGAATTCCCATGCCGTTTTTATCAATGAACTTCTATGTGTATTGTCGGCAATGCAATAGCCGCGAGTAGTTTTAAATGAGTTTTTTCCTTCAAAATGTCATTTTGCTGTCAGACTGTTCTAAACACAGGAAACATGCGCCCCTTTACAGGCATACTATAGACACCCCCCAGGTACGAAATTTAAAGGGATATTACACTTTTATTGTTTGACTTTAAGCATTATTAAAATCACTGCTCCTGAAAAAACGGCCGTTTTTAAAACTTTTTTTTGCATTGATCCATGTCCCCTGGGGCAGGACCCAGGTCCCCAAACACTTTTTATGACAATAACTTTCATATAAGCCTTTAAAATTAGCACTTTTGATTATTCATGTTCGTGTCCCATAGACTTTAACGGTGTTCGCATGTTCGAACGAACTTTTTTCCTGTTCGCATGTTCTGGTGCGAACCGAACAGGGGGGTGTTCGGCTCATCCCTACTCAGCATAACAGGATAGTCACTCATCATCAGCATAGGCAGTCTTGAAGGGATCTGACATTTCAAAAAAATTATTCAGTTACATCAGCATCAGGTGCTTGGTAGCTGGTGGTGATCCAAGACTGATTCATTTTTATGAAGGTCAGTCAATCGACCAAGTCGGTGGACAGACGCACCCTGTGATTGGTTACAAAGCCTCCAGCAGCACTGAATGTGCGTTCCGAAAGAACGCTGGATGCAGGATAGGCCAGTAGCTCAACTGCATACTGTGTATGCTCTTACCAGTGATCCATCCTCAAGACCCAGTAACCCAGAGGATTTTCGGTGAAAAAGGTGTCCAAGTCAGATCTTGCCCCTAGGTATTCCTGCACCATGTAAAACAGACGCTGTCAATGGTTGCTGGAACCGATCATACCTTGGGGCTGCAGACTAAAAAATTGTCTGAACGCATCGGTCAGACGGCCACCTTCTCCACCGCTCCTTCTTTGACTGACCGAAGCCTCAGCAACACGTTGTCCAGGAACAGGAGTTTTTAACCTCCCAGTCTCTGGGAACGCGTTGCACAGACCTTTCTGCAAGGCCTCCCGAAGATGTTTCATCCTCTGCTCCCTCTACGATGGCAACATAAGGTCCGCAACCTTACCCTTGTAATGTGGATCAAGGAGGGTTGCCACCCAGTATTGATCCCTCTCCTTGATACCACGAATATGAGGATCCTTCCGCAGGCTTTGCAGTATCAGGGAGGTCATGCAGCGTAGGTTTGCTGAGGCATTCGGTCCGGAGTCCTCTGGGTCACTAAGGACGACAAGATCCGCAGCCACCTCCTCCCAGCCACGTACAAGTCCATGTGTTTCTTGGGACTGTAAATGATCCCTTAAAGACTGCTGCTGATGCTGAGTGCCAGGCTCCACCTCCCTGCTGACACAATCCTCCTTGTCCTTGTCCTCTTCCTGTGTGATCGGCGGGCACGCAGGATAAAGGGGCCTTGAGAGCTAAGGAAGTCCTCCTCTTCCTGCCTCTGTTCTGCCTCAAGTGCCCTGTCCATTATTCCAGGCAGCGTGTGCTCCAACAGGTGGACAATGGGGACAGTGTCTCTGATGCATGCACTGTCACTGCTCACCATCCTCGTGGCCTCCTCAAATAGTAACAGGACAGTGCATGCATCCCTGATCATGGCCCACTGGTGTGGGGAAAAAAAACAAGCTCCCCTGACCCTGTCGTGGTGCCATAGTCGCACAGGTACTCATTGATGGCCCTCTGCTGCATGTGCAGCCGCTGCAGCATAGCCAACGTTGAGTTCCACCTGGTGGGCATGTCACAGATTAGGCGGTTCTTGGGCAGGTTAAATTCCTTTTGGAGGTCTGCCAGCCGAGCACTGGCATTATATGACCGGCAGAAATGCACACAGACTTTCCTGGCCTGTCACAGGACATCCTTTAAGCCCGGGTACCTGCCCAAGAACCACTGCACCACCAAGTTAAGGACGTGAGCCAAACAGGGCACATGGGTCAGTTGTCCCTGTCGGAGGGCGGAGAGGAGATTGGTGCCATTGTCACAAACCACCATTCCTGCCTTAGGTTGGCATGGCGTCAACCACCTCTGAACCTGCCCCTGCAGAGCTGAAAGAATCTCTGCCCCAGTGTGGTTCCTGTCCCCCAAGCACACCAGCTCAAGCACCGCATGGTATCTTTTGGCCTGCGTACTTGCGTAGCCCCTTGAACGCCTACGGAGCACCGCTGGTTCCAAGGACAAAGCACAGGAAGAGGCCATGGAGGAAGAAGAGGAGGGGGTGGAGGAGAGAGGTGTGTCAGAATCACCAGTACTGGCATTTTGGAGGCATGGTGGCATCTTGTCCTGCATCCTTCCCAGCTGCCAGCAGAGTCACCCAATGTGCCGTGAAACTTAGGTAAAGTCCCTGTCCATGCCTGCTGGATCAGGAGTCAACGGTAATATGCACCTTACCGCTGACCGCCCTGTCCAGCGAGGCCAAGACATTGCCTTCCACATGCCAGTAGAGAGCCGGAATCGCCTTCCGTGATAAAAAGTGGCGTTTGGGAACCTGCCACTGAGGAACCACACATTCCACAAACTCACGGAAGTGGGCAGAGTCTACCAACTGAAAAGGTAGCAGTTGAAGTGCTAGCAATTTTGCCAAGCTAGCATTCAACCTCTGGGCATGTGGATGGCTGGGAGCGAACTTCTTTCTGCGGTGCAGCAGCTGGGGCAGGGAAATTTGCCTGGTACAATCTGACATCGGTGTACCGATAGTAGGTTGCCCCCAAGTACTTGGCTGTGGCACACCTAATTCTACACCTTCATTCCTCTCAGTGCAGGTTGCAGAGAGGACTGAAGGTATAGTGGGGTTGGAGATCCCAGCTGATGAGGAGCAAGAAGAGGTCCTCTTTGTTCTTTGGTGTGGGTCTTTTAGGTACGCTTGCCAACAAACTGCATGGCAGGTCAACATATGTCTGGTCAAGCATGTGGTGCCCAAGCGGGAGATGTTTTGGCCACGCGAGATACGCTTGAGACATATGTTGCAAATAGCATTGGTGGAATCTGATGCACTCGTCTAAAAAAAGGCCCACACCAAAGAACTTTTGGAATAACACGCAGAGACAGCAGCTCCCTGCACATGCGGAGCTCTGTGGTGTGATGCAGTCAGTGTGCTGCCCTTAGGCTGGCCCCTGGAGGGCATCCTGCCTCGTTGGTGATGTGCCTCCTCTTCCTCGTCCTCCTCCTCCTCCTCTCTCCTATCACGCACCTACGTGGAGTCAGTGACCTCATCATTCCCTCTGTCAGAAAAGGTCCCCTCCGCTGGTAATATTGATCATTTGGCGTGCCGTACTGAGGTCCACCAGCCGGTGTCTCCTGGCAGTTTGGAGCTGTCAGAAGAGCTTTTTCCTGCTGGTATTCTGTCACCTTTGGGCCGCAGTACTGGTGTCCACCAGCGGAGGAATCCTGGCAGTATGGAGCAGGTATTGCCCTCTGCAGACAGGTGTCACCTGACCTTAATTAACAGCTGCAGTATAAAAACCCAGCAAGTGCACACTCATCTTGCCCTGGTATTGTCCTTGAGCCCTGACCTGCAGCCTGTTACTCTGATCCTGAAACCCGATTCCTGAACCTGAACCCTGATTCCTCTAACCTGTTGTTCCTGTTTCCTGTCTGCTACCTGAACCCTAGACCCTGAGCCTTATATCTGACCCGTCCCTCCTGTGATCCATCCATCTTCTCTTTGTCCTGTTTGTTTCCCTTCCCAGCTACTGATCTCCTGTTTATGACCCTGGCCTGGCTTGACTACGATTCTGGTACTCCCTTTTGCTACATATGCTGGTTGGTTTATTGTCACTGTTTGGTTGTTTGGTTTGTTCACTCTGTATTGGTGGTGTGTTCACATGTATATGCATTTACCTTAATAAACTTACTTTCACCTACTTATGTCTGGTTCACTCTGTTGCAGTTCACACAGTTCTGGTCTTATCTGGTATATGACAGAATACCAGGACCATCCCTGACCGGAAGTGGCTGCACAGGGGAACCATTTTGATTCAGTTTGATTGCAAACATGAATGCCGATGAGGTAATTTATTTTTCTCTGCTGGCATCCGAAAGTGCTGATTATTGCCACCAGGCTTTAAAAGGATGGCCTAGTGACCAGTTGTTTGCAACTATACGTTTGGCTCACTCCCTGGTCGATCAGGGTTATATATTGTTTGGGGAGGTGCAGCCTTTAAACAAGATCTGTACTGAGTTGGCCCTGCCCTGTATTCCAGAGCGCCGTGATGATTTCACTCCTCCTTTTGATATGAATCAGGTTGTATCGCTAGTCTGGCTTTTTGAAGATGATCCTGCCGATTTTTGTGAGCACTACTCAGCCTGTTCCCCACAGGTGATTGCTGAGTGCATTGTGTCTGCTCAGTCTTTTGTTAGACAGGGAGATTTAAAAGCACAGTTTGTACAACCTATACTTTCAGCATGGTCTGACATGATGCAATCAGCTCCAGCCAAACAAACCACCTCTGCCACCAAACACCAGCCTACCCAAATGTATGTTTCCCCATCACCCATGTCAACCTCAGTTGCAGCTCAGTATACGCTGCTCCCAACCAAATACTCATATCCGGTCTCTGCTCCCTGTACCTATCCTGCATTCAACCCACCTGCCTCTTCTCAGCTGCCTACAAACCCACAGGAACTTCCCCCCAGCTACTGTTACCATATCCCAATCCTCCTTTCCAGTCTGCTGCACCCCTCACCTACAGCGCTTCAGTGGCTAAGCCAAAGAAAAAACGAAAGTTTTTTCCAGCCAAGATGATCCTGCCAGTAACCCAACCTGCCTCCGCACCAGCTAATCCAATTCAGTCTGACGTCCCAGTGCTTGCTATCCTGTCTGACGTCCCAGTGCTTGCTATCCAGTCTGATGTCCCAGTGTTTGCTATCCAGTCTGACGTCCCAGTGTTTGCTATCCAGTCTGACGTCGCAGTGCTTGCTATCCAGTCTGACATCCCAGTGCTTGCAACCCAGTCTGATGTCCCAGTGTTTGCAACCCAGTCTGACGTCCCAGTGCTTGCAACCCAGTCTGACATCCCAGTGATTGCTACCCAGTCTGACGTCCCAGTGCTTGCTATCCAGTCTGACGTCCCAGTGCCTGTTATCCAGTCCGATGTCCTGATGTCCGCTTTCCAGCCTGATGTCCTGATACCCGCCTTCCAACCTGAAGTGCCAGCATTCCAGCCTGAAGCGCCGGTGTTCCAGCCTGAAGCGCCGGTGTTCCAGCCTGAAGCGCCAGTGTTCCAGCTGGAGGTGCCAGTGTTCCAGCCAGAGGTGCCAGTGCCTACTTTCCAGCCTGATGTGCCTGCTCTCCAGCCTGATGTTCCCATACTCCAGCCTGATGTGCCCGCTTTCCAGTCTGATGAGCCCGCTCTCCAGCCTAATGTGCCCACTCTCCAGCCTGATGTGCCCGCTCTCCAGCCTGATGAGCCCGCCTTCCAGCCTGATGAGCCCACCTTCCAGCCTGATGTGCCCGCTCTCCAGCCTGATGTGCCCGCTCTCCAGCCTGATGTTCCCGCTATCCAGTCCAATGAGCCCGCTCTCCAGCCTGATGTGCCCACTCTCCAGCCTGGTGAGCCAGCCTTCCAGCCTGATGAGCCCACCTTCCAGCCTGATGTGCCCGCTCTCCAGCCTGATGTGCCCGCTCTCCAGCCTGATGTTCCCGCTATCCAGTCCAATGAGCCCGCTCTCCAGCCTGATGTGCCCACTCTCCAGCCTGGTGAGCCAGCCTTCCAGCCTGATGTTCCTGCCTTCCAGCCTGATGAGCCGGCTTTCCAGCCTGATGTGCCCACTTTCCAGCCTGATGTGCCCGCCTTCCAGCCTGATGTGCCCACCTTCCAGCCTGATGAGCCCGCCTTCCAGCCTGATGAGCCCGCCTTCCATCCTGATGTGCCCGCTCTCCAGCCTGATGTGCCCACTCTCCAGCCTGATGAGCCCACTTTCCAGCCTGATGTGCCACTGTCTGCTGTCCAGACTGATGACCCAAAGCTTGCTGCCCAGCCTGTGCTCATGCCCGCTGCCCAGCTTGAAGTGCCTGTGCCTGCTGCCCAGCTTGAAGAGCCTGTGCCTGCTGCCCAGCTTGAAGTGCCTGTGCCTGCTGCCCACCTTGAAGTGCCCATGCCTGCTGCCCAGCTTGAAGTGCCTGTGCCTGCTGCCCAGCTTGATGTGTTCCTGTCCGCTGCCCAGCCTGGTGTGTTCCTGTCCGCTGCCCAGCCTGGTTTGTTCCTGTCCGCTGCCCAGCCTGGTGTGTTCTTGTCTGCTGCCCAGCCTGGTGTGTTCCTGTCCGCTGCCCAGCCTGGTGTGTTCCTGTCCGTTGCCCAGATTGAAGTGCCCGCTGCACAGCTTGAGGTGCCTGCTGCCCGGCTGGACACCATGGACTTTCCCCGGCAACGGCTAGTTGGAGTGTCCGGAGGTCGCTTTATCGGGGGGGTACTGTCAGGAAAGGTCCCCTCCGCTGGTAATATCGATCATTTGGTGTGCAGTACTGAGGTCCGCCAGCAGGTGTCTCCTGGCAGTTTAGACCTGTCAGAAGAGCTTTTTCCTGCTGGTATTCTGTCACCTTTGGGCCACAGTACTGGCGTCCACCAGCGGAGGAATCCTGGCAGTATGGAGCAGGTATTCCCCTCTGCAGACAGGTGTCATCTGACCTTAATTAGCAGATGCAGTATAAATACTCGGCAAGTGCACACTAGGGATGAGCTTCGAGTTTGAGTCAAACTCATGTTCAACTCGAACATCGGCTGTTCGCCAGTTCGCTGGACAGCGAACAATTTGGGGTGTTCGCAGCAAATTCGAAAGCCGCGGAACACCCCTTAAAAGTCTATGGGAGAAATCAAAAGTGCTAATTTTAAAGGCTTATATGCAAGTTGTTGTCATAAAAAGTGTTTGGGGACCTGGGTCCTGCCCCAGGGGACATGGATCAATGCAAAAAAAAGTTTTAAAAACGGCCGTTTTTTCAGGAGCAGTGATTTTAATAATGCTTAAAGTCAAACAATAAAAGTGTAATATCCCTTTAAATTTCGTAGCTGGGGGGTGTCTATAGTATGCCTGTAAAGGGGCGCATGTTTCCCGTGTTTAGAACAGTCTGACAGCAAAATGACATTTCAAACGAAAAAAAGTCATTTAAAACTACTCGCGGCTATTAATTAATTGCTGGTCCGACAATACACATAAAAGTTCATTGATAAAAACGGCATGGGAATTCCCCACAGGGGAACCCCAAACCAAAAATTAAAAAAAAAAAAATGACGTAGGGGGTCCCCCTAAAATCCATACCAGGCCCTTCAGGTCTGGTATGGATATTAAGGGGAACCCCGACCAAAATTTTTTTTAAAATGGCGTGGGGTCTCCCCAAAAATCCATACCAGACCCTAATCCGAGCACGCAACCTGGCAGGCCGCAGGAAAAGAGGGGGGATGAGAGAGCGCCCCCCCGAACCGTACCAGGCCACATGCCCTCAACACTGGGAGGGTGCTGTGGGGTAGCCCCCCAAAACACCTTGTCCCTATGTTGATGGGGACAAGGGCCTCATCCCCACAACCCTTGCCCAGTGGTTGTAGGGGTCTGCGGGCGGGGGGCTTATCGGAATCTGGACCCCCAGATCCCGGCCCTCCCCCCTGTGTGAAATGGTAAGGGGGTACCCCTACCATTTCACAAAAAAACTGTTAAAAATGTTAAAAATGACAAGAGAAAGTTTTTGACAGTTCCTTTATTTAAATGCTTCTTCTTTCTTCTATCTTCTTTCTTCTATCTTCCTTCGGTTTCTTCCTCCATCTTCTTCTTCTGGTTCTTCTGGTTCTTCCTCCGGTTTAAAATTTTGTTTAAAATTTTTGTTTAAAATTTAGGCAGGGGTTCCCCTTAAAATCCATACCAGACCTGAAGGGTCTGGTATAGATTTTGAGGGGGACCCCACACCATTTTTTTAAAATTTTGGCCGGGGTTCCCCTTAATATCCATACCAGACCTGAAGGGCCTGGTATGAAATTTAGGGGGACCCCCTACGTCATTTTTTTTTTTTAATTTTGGTTCGGGGTTCCCCTGTGGGGAATTCCCATGCCGTTTTTATCAATGAACTTTTATGTGTATTGTCGGACCAGCAATTCATTAATAGCCGCGAGTAGTTTTAAATGACTTTTTTTCGTTTGAAATGTCATTTTGCTGTCAGACTGTTCTAAACACGGGAAATATGCGCCCCTTTACAGGCATTCTATAGACACCCCCCAGGTACGAAATTTAAAGGAATATTACACTTTTATTGTTTCACTTTAAGTATTATTAAAATCACTGCTCCTGAAAAAACGGCTGTTTTTAAAACTTTTTTTGCATTGATCCATGTCCCCTGGGGCAGGACCCAGGTCCCCAAACACTTTTTATGACAATAACTTGCATATAAGCCTTTATAATTAGCCCTTTTGATTATTCATGTTCGTATCCCATAGACTTTAACGGTGTTCGAACAAATTTTTTGTCTGTTCGCATGTTCTGGTGCGAACCGTACAGGAGGTGTTCGGCTCATCCCTAGTGCACACTCATCTTGCCCTGGTATTGTCCTTGAGCCCTGACCTGCACCTGCATCCTGTTACTCTGATCCTGATACCTGATTCCTGAACCTGAACCCTGATTCCTGGAACCTGTTGTTCCTGTTTCCTGTCTGCTACCTGAACCCTGGACCCTGAGCCTTGTATCTGACCCGTCCCTCCTGTGATCCATCCATCCTCTCTTTGTCCTGTTTGTTTCCCTTCCCAGTTACTGATCTCCTGTTTATTATTTAGACCCTGGCCTGGCTTGACTACGATTCTGGTACTCCCTTTTGCTACATATGCTGGTTGGTTTATTATAACTGTTTGGTTGTTTGGTTTGTTCACTCTGTATTGGTGGTGTGTTCACATGTATATGCATTTACCTTAATAAACTTACTTTCACCTACTTATGTCTGTTCACTCTGTTGCAGTTCACACAGTTCTGGTCTTATCCGGTATATGACACCCTCCCTCCTCATCACTGAAGCAAACCTGGCAGTATGCTGCAGCAGGGGGAACATGACTGCCAGATTGTTGTCTTTCTTGGGCACCCCCTCTGTCTGGGCTCACGTTACTGCCTTCCTCTAGCTGAGTACAATCATCGGAGCCTTCAAAACGCTGGGCATCCTCCTCCTGGAGCATGTACCCAACACTGTGGTCAAACAGTTTGAGGGACTCCTCAGGAGGACATGGTGGGGCAAGGGAAGGAGTCACTGATGCCATTGAGCTGAGGGAAGAGGCCGCGTTGGCAGCTGCTTTGCCAGACAAAGTACCCTGAGTCTGGGTGAGAGAGGATGAGGATGATGAGGACGGCCTGGTCATCCACTCGACCAAGGCTTCCGCATGTTGCGGCTCAACACGGCCAGCTGCCGAAAAAAAGGCCAAGTGTGTCCCACAGCCACGTGCTGATGAGTATGCACCGTGTCCACAACCAGCACTGTTGCCTCTAGACACAGAGCCTGCTTGCCCTCTTTTATTGGCTTGTGACTGTCTGCCTCTCCTTGTTGGCCTTCCAGACATACTATTGGCCTGCAGTGAGCTGCACAAAATGGGATGTATATATATATATACCGATTATACTGCAGCTAGCAGAATCAAATGCCTGCCTGTAGTATTATTAGTATGATAACACCTGCACTTGTCTTCAAGTAGCTATACTGTAGGTGCAACTGTGCAGGGTACACAGTACAGTAACTGGAAATACTTCAAGAGCCCACACAAGCACCAGGGCTTCAGGTAGCTATACTGTAGGTGCAACTGTGAGGGGTACACAGTACAGTAACTGGAAATACTTCAAGAGCCTACACAAGCACCTGGCTGCAGGTACCTATACTGTAGGTGCAACTGTGCGGGGTACACAGTACAGCAACTGGAAATACTTCAAAGAGCCTACACAAACACCTGGCTGCAGGTAGCTATACTGCAGGTGCAACTGTGTGGGGTATACACTACAGTAACTGGAAATACTTCAAAGAGCTTACACAAGCACCTGGCTGCAGGTAGTTATACTGTAGGTGAAACTGTGCGAGGTACACAGTACAGTAACTTGAAATACTTCAAGAGCCTACACAAGCACCTGGCTTCAGGTAGCTATACTGTAGGTGCAACTGTGCGGGGTACACAGTACAATAACTGGAAATATTTCAAAGAGCCTGCACAAGCACCTGGCTGCAGATAGCTATACTGCAGGTGCAACTGTGCGGGATACACAGTACAGTAACTGGAAATACTTCAAAGAGCCTACACAAGCACCTGGCTGCAGGTAGCTATACTGTAGGTGCAACTGTGCGGGGTACACAGTACAGTAACTGGAAATACTTCAAAGAGCCTACACAAGCACCTGGCTGCAGGTAGCTATACTGTAGGTGCAACTGTGCGGGGTACACAGTACAGTAACCGGAAATACTTCAAAGAGCCTACACAAGCACCTGGCTGCAGGTGGCTATACTGTAGGTGCAACTGTGCGGGGTACACAGTACAGTAACTGGAAATACTTCAAGAGCCTACACAAGCACCTGGCTGCAGGTAGCTATACTGTAGGTGCAACTGTGTGGGGTACACAGTACAGTAACTGGAAATACTTCAAGAGCCTACACAAGCACCTGGCTGCAGGTAGCTATACTGTAGGTGCAACTGTGCGGGGTACACAGTACAGTAACTGGAAATACTTCAAAGAGCCTACACAAGCACCTGGCTGCAGGTAGCTATACTGTAGGTGCAACTGTGCGGGGTACACAGTACAGTAACTGAAAATACTTCAAGAGCCTATACAAGCACCTGGCTTCAGGTAGCTATACTGTAGGTGCAACTGTGCAGGGTACACAGTACAGTAACTGGAAATACTTCAAAGAGCCTACACAAGCACCTGGCTGCAGATAGCTATACTGTAGGTGCAACTGTGTGGGGCACACAGTACAGTAACTGGAAATACTGTAAAAACACCTGCCTGCCTGTCAGTATATTAGGAAGAGAAGAACAGGATCTAGCTAAACTGAATACAGTGTATATATATATATATATATATATATATATATATATATATATATATATATATATATATTTATATATACAAAACACCTGGGATGCATACATATATACACAATACACTGTAAGTGCAGCTAACTGACTCGACCTGCCTACTCTAACTTAAATCAAATGACTGTCTCTCTCTTTGTCTATCTCTCTCTCAAGCCGGAACACACTACACAGGACCAACGTGCAGGCGGCCTTATATAGTGTGGGGCGTGTACTAAACCCCCTGAGCCATAATTGGCCAAAGCCTCCTTGGCTTTGGCCAATTACGGCTCTCTGTACACACAGCGCTGTGATTGGCCAAGCATGCTTGGCCAATCATCAGTCAGCAATGCACTGCGATGCCGCAGTGAATTATGGGCCGTGACACGCCACTCGAATTTGGCGCGAACAGCCCATATCGTTCGTAATTAGGCGAACGACTGAACACGCGATGTTCGACTCGAACATGAAGCTCATCCCTACTGATCACTAGAATAGTAGTAGTTGAAATACAAATAATATTAATAATACTACACCTGTAGCGTAAGTGACCTTGCCGTTATACTCACCTATGTATCGCTCCTCCTTCCTCCATTGCAGATGCAGCAGAGAGAGGGAGAGAGAGAGGGGAGCGTGAAAGCACAAGAGGGGTGAGTGAGAATGACAGGGGATGAGAGAGGATAGTGAAAGCAAGGGAGGGGGACATATAGCAAGAAAGGGATGGAAAAAGCCAGGGGGTGGGAGACTCATCCACAAGAAGATCCCAAGACTTCTGGGTTGGGGACCTGTGATCCAACTAGTCGGAGATGAGAAAGCTATGGTGTTGATTTACTAAAGGCTAATAGACTGCAGTTGTCCTCTGCAAGTGCAGTTGCTCCGGAGCTTAAATGAGATACGGCTTCACTTTGCAAAGAGTACCTAATCACGTGCAAGGAAAATTTTAAAAAATGCATTTTTTCTTAAACATGATTGGATGATGGAAGTCAGCAGAGCTTCTGCTCATCTACCAAGCTCTGGAGCAACTGCACTTGCAGAATGCAACTGCACTTTGAAAAGTGCACAGTCTTTTTGCCTTTAGTAAATCAACCCCATTGTGTATTAGTCATTTACTTTCACAGCCATAGTCTGTTCAGTATGGAGGAAGACAAGAAACATGCCCCACAAAATGTTTTATACTTTGTCTGCTTTCCACTCCAACATTTTTCAGCCAGTCAGAGTGGAAAGTGCACATTCTGTTGCCAGTTTATTAACAGTGGGCCAACACAGCAAAAGACAAACAGGCACATTAACTTACCTGTCCTTACCTTGTTCTGGATCACTTGCGTTTTGCTCCAGGTTTGAGCCTCAAACACAGCATATTTTACCTGTTCTCAGCCAAATGTGGCAAGCTAAGGAAGGGGGAAGGTTACAGGACCCTTTGGCTGTGGAGGCAACAAGAAGTGGTTATTACATACCTGGTGATGACTGAATTGTTGTGGAGGCCTCTCTTGCACCTCCTGCCCAACACTCCTGAAGGTGCAGACAGAGAGTGTGAGGGCATGGAGTGACACAAGTTCCGGATTGGCTGGCTGGTGAAGTCTGCACTTAGGGAAATAGAGCTGGGGGTCGCAGTCCTAGAAACAGGATACTGAAGCAGCTTGGAACCAGAGCAGGAGATTGTAGTAGAGCCGGTATGCAGGCAGCGACCAATGGCTGCAGGCAGCGACCAGTGGTTGCCAGGTAACAAGGGACTGAGTCAGCAGACAGAGCAAGTCCAGGAAGCAGGCTAAGGTCGGTAACAGCCAGGCAGAGCAGTACAGAATCAACAGGCAAAGACAAGTCTAGTAAACAGGCCAAGGTCAGAGAGATCAGGTGAACAAGGTTAATGAAAAGGCAGAGTCCAGGAGAAAGCCAGGTCATGCACAGGTAAGCAGGTTCAATGAATCAGGTCACAGGAATACAGGTACAGGCTGAAGACCATTCAGCAACTGCTCATGGTGACAGGCCAGTTTAAATAGGCAACTGGGCGCCAAGTATGCAATTGATATTTATAATTCAAATCATTCAAATCAGCACGTGCGAGCATGTTGAACAGTAATAGTACATCTTTGGCTAGAAGTATTAGCTTGTGAACAATGTGCACTCCCATGAATATGAGCATAAGCTCACACTGGTTTTCTGTTGCTGGGAATCTGGTTTACCTTACAGTGGTGCAGCTCTAGCCCAATTAGTCTCAATCCCCCCCTCCTAGTTATGCTGGGTTGTGCTGAAGCATGGTGTAGCTTGACTCCTTCTTGTGCAAAGACATGCAGGAAAATATAGAACAGACTGTGTCCCTCATTGTATCAAAATAGGATGTAGTATTTTCATGACAATCCTGTATTTCATGGGAAGGGTGGTAACCCTAGCTTTAAAGAGAGCTTAACTGAATGGGCAAGTGAAAGAGAGTAATGAGAGTAATTTTAAAGAATTATATTTCACTTTCAATAGCTAAACAAAATAATAACTATACAACTCTGTTCTCTGATACTACAGTCACTGCAGGAACTTTAGCACAAATCTAAAAAGGGAGGTAAGTGTGCACTGCTGGTGCACAAAATTGGTGCACAAAATTGTCATTTAAATACCGTACATGCTTTTTTGTTTGCACGCTGTGCCACAAAAAAAAATTAAAAAAAAAAAAAAAAAAAAAAGAACATGGTGTGTAGCGATGAGCAAACCCAGCAAAGTTCGGTTGGCTTGACATTCACCAAACAATTGCAAAGATTGCAAAGATTAAAGAACCCAAGCGAACCCAAATGGGATCCGAATCTTGTGATATTTTCAAGGTCAATTTGCAATCAGTATATTATACATAGGTATATTGGTCTAGCTTGGACCAATGTAACTATGTATATGACATACCTGGCCAATGCTGCTAACAGCTAGAAATCACTAAAGTAGACTCCACTACTCCAGTTATCTCCACTTGCTTCTGGGACCTGCAGCTGCTGTCTGCATTGGCAACACAGAAGGTTGGCTGATCGGCAGGGGTGCCCGATTGGATGAGATGGAGAGGTGGGGCAGAGATGTCATACTCTTTATCTCATGCAATCAAAAAAATCCTTTGCATTCATTCACAAAGTGCGAAGCTTTTTTTTAGTGGCACCAACACTAAGTGGCAGGCCTCCTACATTCACAAGTCATCAGGGGGGCCACTCCGCCCAGGACCCGAAAGCAAGTAGAGATCAATGGAGTAGGGGTGTCTACTTCAGTGGTTTCCAGCTTCCTGAAACACCAGCCGGGTATGCTGAATACATAGTTATATTGGTCCAAGCTGGACCAATGTATAACAAGTTGATGCCTGGAATTCTTCTTTAAGTGATTACATACTGTGCACATACTGTAAATACTACAATATTTGGAGTTTTTTTTTCAGTGTAATAATTACACTGATTTCCTGATTTTAAATGGATGGTATGGGCCCTGTTGAAAATGGTGCCTACTTCAATTACATGATGTGCACATAAGCACTAGAATATTTTTGGGCCTTTTTACAATTAAATAAATGCAAGTTTTTTTTAAAAAATGTGCATGTACTTGCTACAATACATTTTAGGGACATTATGCTGCACTTTACGAAGAAAAAAGCCACATCCCTTTCCACAATACCAAGATTGCGGTATTCCCAGATTTCTTGGCTAAGGTCTTATTTGACCCCTAACGAAACAGAGTATTGGTAACTGTAAGCGCAAACACACAAGTCCATATATAACAGGAGATATAAAGGGCTGAGCAACTTAGTCCATAGGGGACAGGCTGGAAGTTCAAGGGTTAAGTGGTAACCGGTAATGTAATGGTTAAAGTAGGCTGGTAGGCTAGGCGGCTGCTGTTTCCTCAGAGAGCTGGCTCTGTGATGGATGAGAGAGGGGTAGAGAAGGAAGCGCCACCTGAGTGTAGTATTAACAAATGATGTTTAATGACACCAGGTAAAAACGCACTTACAAGATAAAAACATATAAAAGGCTCATCTGTATAGGTATGTGGTCCTCGGTGTTCCCTCTGATCCTGTGGTGGTGACGCTGCAGGGATGCAATAGGCCTATTGAAGGAGCAGTGGCTCCGAGCGCGTAGCCTTCTCTCAACCTCTCTGCTAGCCCTCCTCCCTGGATGATCCCTCCCCTGGATACCGAACCCGGAAGCAGACGGATGACCTGTGACGTCATGCACGCTTCACGTGCGCTCCACGCCGGCCCCTAGTCTCTTCCTGATGGCCACAGAAGGAGCTCCCGGCTGGTAATCCACCTTCTGCAGCCCAGCATCCCTGCAGCGTCACCACCACAGGATCAGAGGGAACACAGAGGACCACATACCTATACAGATGAGCCTTTTATATGTTTTTATCCTGTAAGTGTGTTTTTACCTGGTGTCATTAAACATCATTTGTTAATACTACACTCAGGTGGTGCTTCCTTCTCTACCCCTCTCTTATTTGACCCCTATCCATCTTTCCAGACTCAGAGCTACCTATAGTCCCCTATGACACATTTGCACCTCTAACGGAAAATGTTCTATAGGAGCTTGTTGTCGGAAATTCCGACCGTGTGTAAGCACCATCGGACATTTTTCATCGGAATTTCCGTCACACAAAATGGTTCTCAAATTTTCTGACAACAAAATCCGTTGTCATAAATTCAGATTGTGTGTACACAATTCTGACACACAAAGTTCCACGCATGCTCGGAATCAAGCAGAAGAGCAGCACTGGCTATTGAACTTCATTTTTCTCGGCTCGTCGTACGTGTTGTACGTCACCACGTTCTTGACTTTCGGAATTTCTGACAAGATCTGTGTGACCGTGTGTATGCAAGACAAGTTTGAGCCAACATTCGTCGGAAAAAAAACATGGATTTTGTTGTCGGAAAATCCTATTGTGTGTACAGGACATTACTGTGTCAAATTGATTTTTATTGAAGTTTTGGTATGATTTAAATATAAAAAATGAATACAGTTTTCTTCACCTGCCACCCTTCCCTAAATGATCCAAACAAAACTCATACAGAAACACGTTGGTAGGAAATATGATAAACATTTATAAAGAGACATTGGAATGCCTTTATCTACAAACTACCAATCAGAAGGATATAAAAGATTATGAGTAAATTGCATAGAAATAATATATATATTCTTCCAAAGGATCAAGCGCCAGTTACAAACATTATCCAATAACTCAGTTTGGACTCATGTCTAGATCATACTCTGTGGTTGAAGTTTTGGATTCTGTAAATAACCTCAGAAATTCCTAAAGTCATTTAAAATGTGCAGAGAGTGGGTAGTCTCACTCCTTAAGGGGGTAGCTATAGCAGCTATACAGTATATGTTGGGTTAATTTGTGTTCTAGGTTTTGATCAGGTCTAGCCAAAATGGATTAATTTGCCATCCTATGGTTTAAGGGTAAACAGCAAACCCTAGATGTATCGTCATATGAGAGTGGTCAGACAGAGCACCTGAGGTGCAACACACATTTGTAACATAGGGCTCTATCTCTGTATATCCTTGTGCTAGATCTTTTTGTGAGAGTGGTAAGTAAGAACAAAAAATGCATGAGAACTGCTGAAACACCACATGTCATGTAACTCCATTTTGTTTATCAGCTTAGCATATAATGTGTGGTCTTGGCGATCAGCAGGACCTACAGGTGAATATCTGTCAGCTTGGGCATCTACTACAGCATTAAACTCTCCCATTATAAGAGGCATTCCAGACTTATCATAGATAAAATGTGTAGCGCTGGCAATATTTGTTTCTAGTTATATGTAATGGTGTAAGGTTAATAAGTTGGTATATGGCGCCATCTAGTGGCCAAAATATATAATTGCAGCACCTTTATATTTCATTACTTGGGGAGTGACATGGAAGTGTTTTATTGTTTACTTCTGGACATTAACTTGACCTACCCATGATGCCCGTAAACTCCCATAAACATTGGGAGAACTGAACTGCATCGTGGGAAGACTATAAAAAGGCTGGGAGTGGCCGTCTTAGCTCTCTTGTTCCTGGGACGCGTGGGCTGCCAGCAGGACTCTGTGGGTGTGTGTGTCCCACAGAGTTGCGGCCTACCCTGTGTGGAGCGGAACAGCAGCCAGCGATCCTGCCTTAGATCACAGTGTGCTGGAGCAGCAGAGTGAAGGAGGTAACCGAGGACTCCTGGTCGTTAGTGAATGGAACAGCGTAACAGCGCAGCTGTAACTTCAAATAGACTGAAGACTTGTGGAATGGAGACATTGCTTAGAATTGTACTTAGAATTCCCCTTGTATGTTATGTTAAGGAGGGGGCTGGATAGTTAAAGCTGAACTCCAGGAATTCAGCCACTTTGTTCAATGTACTAGATTACTAGGGGTTAAGTCCAATGAGGTGCATGCCACCTCGTGGACATATCTCTCTAACTTACAATTTTTATTGTTACTGAGCACCTGAAGCGTAGCTATTGGTTTACTTCTGGTGCCCTGATGTTGGACCTTCTGGTTCTGCTGCAGCTGCAGAATTTTATGCATGCACTGTGCCTGCCCCTTCCATCCTCTGCCAGTCACAGTGCACTTTGTATTATGTAAACTAATTTACAAAATACAAAGGCTTCTGTGAATGAACACTAGAGGGGCTACTGTATGAGAGAGCAGTGTCTGTCCTTTAAAGCATGTTATACAGCACAGTGCTTGTGCTGTGAAATTTAGCCCCCTGTAAAACTTAAAAAACCTGGCTGATCCTGCCAGCTTCTACCCTCCCCTATGTAAACTGACCACATCAAGACTGCTGAGCCCTGACACCGTGGTCAGTTTCCGTGCCTCTGTCGTCCACTCTCTGCTGTCCTCCTGTGTCCTCCTCTGTGCTCTTCTCCCCCCCTCCCCTCTCTGTCTGTCAGCTCTGTGTCCGTACCCACCCCCGTCCCTCCTGCTGCTGAAATTACAGTTTTTTACACACACTGCTCTCTGATTAATTATGTAAGGTGCCCCAGTGTCTGTGCTTTGTAAAAATAAGCTGCTATATACCCGAATTTAGGGATGAGTCGGACACCCCCCAGTTCGGTTCGCAGCAGAACATACGAACAGGCAAAAAATGTGTGCGAACACAAAGGCTTATATGCAAGTTATTGCCATAAAAAGTGTTTGGGGACCCGGGCTCTGCCCCAGGGGACATGTATCAATGCAAAAAAAAGTTATAAAAACTGCAGTTTTTTCAGGAGCAGTGATTTTAATAATGCTTAAAGTGAAACAATAAAAATGAAATATTCCTATAACCGGTTCCCGACCGACTCACGCACATATACTGCGGCAGAATGGCTCCCCTGGGTGAAATCCCATATGGGTACGTTCATTCCTTTAGCAGCCACTAGAGGGCAGGGGACCTGATGTACGTGGCCGGCAAGCACGATTGCCGCCAGCCATGCGTGATCATGTGCCCAAGCAACAGCACAGGGATTTGTGTGTGTAAACACACAAATCCCTGTGCTGTCAGGGAAGAGGAGCCATATCGTGTGTTCCCACTAAGTAGGAAAAACGATATGTCTCCTCTCCTACTCAATCCTATTCCCCCACATTCCCCAACACACTGAGGGAACACACAATTAATCCCTTGATCGCCCCCTAGTGTTAACCCCTTCCCTGCCAGTGACATTTACACAGTATTCAGTGCATTTTTATAGGAAAAAAAGTGTCAAAAGTCTCTGATTTGTCCGTCGCAATGTCACAGTACCACTAAATCGCAGATAACCACCATTAAATCCCATAAAACTTTCCCATAGTTTGTAGACACTATAACTTTTGCGCAAACCAATCAATATATGCTTATTGTGATTTTTTTCACCAAAAATATGTTGAAGAATATATATTGGCCTAAACTGATGGAGAAATTCGTTTTTTTTTTAAAAATTGGGGGATATTTATTATAGCAAAAAGTAAAAATTATTGTTTTTTTTCAAAATTGTCGCTCTCTTTTTGTTTATACTGCAAAAAATAAAACCCGCAGAGGAGTTTAAATACCACCAAAAAAAGCTCTATTTGTGGGGAAAAAAGTACGCAAATTTTGTTTGGGTACAGTGTCGAACGATCGCGCAATTGTCATTTCAAGCAACACAGTGCCAAATTGTAAAAAGTGCTCTGGTGAGGAAGGGGTAAAATCTTCTGGGGCTGAAGTCATTAAATATCATGCCTGGGGGCTGTCCTTAGTATGCTTGTGAAGTAGCGCATCTTTCCGATGTTTATAACAGTGCCACAGGAAAATGACATTTCTAAAGAAAAAAATGTCATTTAAAACTGCTTGCGGCAATGTATTTTGTAATGTATTGTCAGATCCCGGCAATATAGATAAAAATACCAAAAAAAAAAGGTGCGGATGTCCCCCCCAAAATCCATAACAGGCATGGTATGGATATTAAGGGGAACCCCACACCAAAATTTAAAAAAAATGGAGTGGGGGTCCCCCAGGCACTATATACTCTGAACAGCAGTATAGATAATATACGGCCTGTCCTATATACAAATTGGGCCTTATGTGTTGGCGGTATCAGAACACTGTAAGCCCTCACAGTTACTCTTGTTGGGTGCAGGAACAGGCCCTGATGTGAAATATTATATCAAAAATTGTAATTACATGCCCTTGTTAAACAGGAGCAGAAAAATTTAACCTTTGGTTTTGGTGGCGCCAGAACACTGTGAGCCCTTACAGATACTCACGTTGGGCGCAGGAACAGGCCCTGCTGTGAAATATTATATCAAAAATTGTAATTACATGCCGGCAGAAAACTTGGGCCTTGGGTGGTGGGGCCACAACACTGTTACCCCTCACAGATACTTGTGTTGGGCGCAGAAATGGGCTCTGCTGTGAAATATTATATCAAAAATTGTAATTACATGCCCCTGTTAAACAGGGGCAGAAAAATTGGGTGTTGGGTGGTGGGGGTGGTGCCACAACACTAACCCCTTACAGATACTCTTGTTGGGCGCAGGAACGGGCCCTGCTGTGAAATATTAGATCAAAAATTGTAATTACATGCCCCTGTTAAACAAGGGCAGAAAAATTGGGCCTTGAGTGGTGGTGATGGTGCCCTAAACCAAAAATATTGTTGGAAGCTAGCAGCATTAAAATTGGGGAGGAATAGGATAGACAGCATTGGCAGTCTTCAAGGGATCCCACATCCATAGCAAATTCAGTTACATCAGCATCAGGTGCTTGATAGCTGCTCATCCAAGACTGATTCATTTTTATGAATTTGAGCCTCCTGAAGATGTTTCATCCTCTGCTCCCTCTGCAAAGGCAGGATGAGTTCTGCAACCTTACCCTTGTAACGTGGATCGAGAAGGGTTGCCAGCCAGTAACGATCCCTCTCCTTGATACCACAAATCCTAGGGTCCTTTCTCAGGCTTTGCAGAATCAGGGAGGCCATGCAGTGTAAGTTTACAGAGGCATTCGCTTCTGAGTCCTCTGGGTCACTAAGGTTCACATTATCCATAACTACCCCCTCCCAGCCACGTACAACTCCTTGGATTTCCGGGGGACTGAAAACCATACCTTGAAGACTGCTGCTGAGTGTTATCCTCTACATCCATGCTGACACAATCCTCCTCCTCCTCTTCTTCCTGTGTGTTTAGCGGGCCCGCAGGAATGCTATCTGGATAAAGGGGGCCTTGAGAGTCCATGATTCCACAAAGCGTGTGCTCCAGCAGGAAGACTAGAGGGATAGTGTCACTGATGCATGCATTGTCTCTGCTCACCATCCTTGTGGCCTCCTCAAATAGTGACAGGACAATAGGACAGTGCATGCATCCTTGATCAGTAGCCACTGGCGTGGCGAAAAGAAGCCAATCTCCCCTAACCCTGTCCTGGTGCCATACGCTCACACAGGTACTCATTGATGGCCCTCTGCTGTGTGTGCAGCCGCTGTAGCATTGCCAATGTTGAGTTCCACCTGGTGGGCATGTCACAAATGAGGAGGTTGGTGGACAGGTTGCATTCCCTCTGAATGCCAGCATGCCGCGCATTGTATGACCGGCGGAAATGACCACAGACTTTTCTGGCCTGCATCAGGAGATCTTGTAAGTCTGGATACCTGCTCAAGAACTGCTGCACCACCAAATTCAGCATGTGTGCCAAACATGGAACATGGGTCAAGTGTCCCTGTCAGAGGGCGGAGAGAAGGTTGGTGCCATTGTCGCATACAACCATTCCTGGCTGAAGTTGGCATGGCGTCAACCACCTCTGAGCCTGCCCCTGCAGAGCTGACAGTGTGGCTCCTGTCCCCTAGTCAGAGCAACTTAAGCACCGCATGGCATCTTTTAGCCTGACTGCTTGCGTAGCCCCTTGAACACTTACGAAGCTCTGCTGGTTCAGAGGACAAATCTGCAGAAGAGGCCATAGAGGAAGAAGAAGAGGAGGGGGTGGAGGAGAGAGCTGTGGCAGAATTACCACTAGAATTTTGGAGGCATGGTGGCGGAACAAGCTCCAACAACACTGAACCCTGTCCTGCATTCTTTCCAGCTGCCAGTAGAGTTACCCAGTGCGCTGTGAAGGAAAGGTAACATCCCTGTCCATGGCTGCTGGACCATGAGTCAGCGGTAATATGAACCTTACTGCTGACTGCCCTGTCCAACAAGGCCAAAACATTGCCTTCCACATGCCGGTAGAGAGCCAGAATGGCCTTCCATGAACAGAAATGGTGTTTTGGTACCTACCACTGAGGTACAGCATATTCAACAAATTCACAAAAGGGGGCAGAGTCTACCAGCTGAAAAGGCAGCAGTTGCAGTGCTAGCAATTTGACCAAGCTAGCATTTAGACGCTAAGCATGTGGATGACTGGGACCAAATTTCTTTTTACGGTTCAGCAACTGGGGTAGGGAAATTTGCCTGATAAAATCAATTGGTGTACTGCTAGCAGATGGGCTGCAAGTACTTGGGACACCTATTGCTTTACCTTCATTCTTCTCAGTGCAGGTTTTTGAGAGGACTGGAGGTATAGTAGGGTTGGAGATCCCAGATGAGGAGCAAGGAGAAGTCCGCCTTTTTCTTTGATGTGGGTCTTTCAAGTGCTGTTGCCAACGGAGTGCATGGCAGGTCATCATATGTCTGGTCAAGCATGTGGTGCCCAAGCGGCTGCTGTTCTGGCCACGCTTGATCAGCTTCACACATAGGTTGCAAACAGCAACGGTGCGATCTGCTGCACACGTGTTTAAAAAGACCCACACCAAGGAACTTTTAAAAGTCAGCAGGGAGTCAGCAGCACCCTGCACCTGCAGATCTCTGCGGTGTGGTGCAATAGGGTGGCTGCCCTTAAGCTGCTTCCTAGAAGACATCCTGCCTCGTTGGAGTTGTGCCTCCTTCTCCTCCTCCTCCTCCTCCTCCTCTCTTCTCTCAGGCATCCAAGTACAGTCAGTGACCTCATCCATCACTGGAGCAAACCTGGCAGTATGCTACAGCTGGGGGAACGTAACTGCCAGTTTCTTGTCCTTCTGTGGCCCCCTCTCTCTAGGCTCCCTTCCTCAACCTGGGAACCAACATCGGAGCCTTCAAATCGCTGCACATCCTCCAGCAGCATGTACCCAACACTGTAGTCGAATAATTCTGGGGACTCCTCTGTGCATGACGGAGGGGCTATGGAAGGAGTGACTGTGGACAAGGAGCCGTGGAATAGGCCACTTTGGCAGCTGCATTGGAAGGCAAACTACTCTGAGCCTGGGTGACAGAGGATGAGGAGGGCTTTGTTATCCACTCCACCAACACATCTGCATGTTCTGGCACAATAACACGGCCAGCAGCAGAAAAAAAGGACAAGTGTGCCCCACGGCCACCTGCAGAGGATGCACCATGTCTATGACCACCACTAATGACTGTATACACAGAGGCTGCTTGCCCTCTTTTAGTGGCCTGTGAGCATCTGCCTCTCCTTGGTGACCTTCCAGACATGATGTATTTTTTGTTTTGCAACATCACATTACACTGTACTATATACTGTGTACACTGCCTGAAGTGTATTAGAAACTGTACATACTGTATTAGATACTGTGTACACCACCAGAAAAGTAGTAGAGACTGTACACACTGTATTAGATACTGTGTACACCGCCTGAAGTGTATTAGAAACTGTACACACCGTATTAGATACTGTGTACACCACCAGAAAAGTAGTAGAGACTGTACACGCTGTATTAGATACTGTGTACACCGCCTGAACTGTATTAGAAACTGTACAACGGCTGCACTGTATTGTACAGTGGAACCTTGGATTATGAGCATAATTCGTTCCAGAAGAATGCTTGTAATCCAAAGCACTCGTATATCAAAGCGGGTTTCCCATAGAAGTCAATGGAAACTCAGATAATTAGTTCCACAGTGACTTCTATGGTATGCAGTACCGCATGTGGCCAGAGGTGGGGGGGGCCCAGCATCATTTGGAAACACTCGTAAACCAATCAGAGAGGCTCGGAAACACTCAGGAACGGAGTGTTTCTGAGTGCATCCGAGTGGCTCTGAATGTCACCGGCGCCCCCCGCACCTCTGGCCAAATGTGGTACTGCACAACGCAGAGGCTTGAATCCTGCTCGTTTTGCCAGACAACGCTCGCAAACCGAGTCAGGATTTAAAAAAAATAATAGCTCGTATTGCGAAATGCTCGTTAACCGCGTTACTCGTAATCCGAGGTATTACTGTATACACCACCAGAAGTGTAGTAGAAACTGCACACACTGTATTAGATACTGTGTACCACCAGAAAAGTAGTAGAAACTGTACACACTGTATTAGATACTGTGTACACCACCTGCACTGTATTAGAAACTGTAAAACGGCTGCACTGTATTGTGTACTGTGTACACCACCCAAAGTGTATTAGAAACTGTACATACTGTATTAGATACTGTGTACACCACCAGAAAAGTAGTAGAAACTGTACTAGATACTGTGTTCACTGCCTGCACTGTATTAGAAACTGTACAATGGCTGCACTGTATTGTATACACCACCAGAAGTGTAGTAGAAACTTTACACGCTGTATTAGATACTGTGTACACTGCCTGCACTGTATTAGAAACTGTACTATGGCTGCACTGTATTGTATACTGTGTACACCACCAGAAGTGTAGTAGAAACTGTACACACTGTATTAGATACTGTGTACACCGCCTGCACTGTATTAGAAACTGCACAACGGCTGCACTGTATTGTATACTGTGTACACCACCATAAGTGTAGTAGAAACTGTACACACTGTATTAGATACTGTGTACACCACCAGAAAAGTAGTAGAAACTGTACACACTGTATTAGATACTGTGTACACCGCCTGCACTGTATTAGAAACTGTACAACGGCTGCACTGTATTGTACACAGTGTACACCACCAGAAGTATAGTAGAAACTGTACACACTGTATTAGATACTGTGTACACCACCAGAAAAGTAGTAAAGTAGTAGAAACTGTACACACTGTATTAGATACTGTGTACACCACCTGCACTGTATTAGAAACTGTGCTACAGCTGCACTGTATTGTATACTGTGTACATCACCAGAAGTGTAGTGGAAACTGTACACACTGTATTAGATAATGTACACACTGCCTGAAGTGTATTAGAAACAGTACACCATTGAATGCACTGTAGATATAGGCTACACTGGATGCAGAGTGTATATATATATATATATATATATATATATATATATATATATATATATATATATATTATTACACCACCTGAAGTGTATTAGAAACAGCACACACACCACCACACCACCAAATGCACTGTAGATATAGGCTACACTGGATGCAGAGTACATATGATTAAGGTGATTAAGCTCTAGTGGTGCATCTGAATTGAAGAAATTTTGTCAGTCACGACTGCATTTTCAAGGGCATGGCAGCCCATTTTTATTCAAAAGAAACAAAGTTCAAAAATAAACAACAGATTCCCTCGCAGGGGTATTCAGCATTACAGTCCTGCTTCAGAACAACCAGAATTCAGCCTTCCTGGCTAAAACACAGCACTCGTGCTCAGGCCTTACACCTTAGGCCTTGGTCTGTCTTCCCCAGACCTCTGTGCTTTCAGCTTCGTGCTGCACTGGCTCCCTCCTGACTCCTAGGCCAGCACCCTGCCTTTGGCCAATTATGGTTCTCTCAGCAGAGCACGCTGTGATTGGCCAAAGCATGCAGGTCAGGTGCATACTTTGGCCAATCATCATACAGCAATGCACTGTAATCTCGCAGAACATTATGGGGCATTCCACGGCGTCCGAATTTCCCACAAACACCCCATAATATTCGCTGTTCTGTGAACGGGCAAACACCCGATGTGCGTGATGTCGAACATCCAGCTCATCCCTACCTGATTTCCGACCGCTGATTGGCGCGCACGTGACCGGCCGCCTCTCTCCTCCTCCCCTCTTGACTGATGTCAGTGGGGGATCCTTGGCCCCACCCACTGCAGCTGTCAGGCTGAGAGAGGAGAGAGCTGGCCGATCACGTGAGCGCCAGTCACGTGAGCACTGATCACGGTCGGTATATAGCCGATCACAGGTATATAGCAGCTTATTTTTACAAAGCATAGACACTGGGGCACCTTACATACTGTAGTTAAACAGAGAGGATAGTGTAATGGCTACTCATAGTATGCTAACACATTTTACAAAGTGGCTGAATTCCTGGGGTTTAGTTTTAATATTTACCAAATGTGGTCATGTTATCTCCCAGTTCTCGGTCTTAGAGTCGACGTGGAACAGCTGCAGCACCACACCAATGTTGCACAGTAGAAGTGAGTGTGTATGTTTGTTTTTTTTCATACCTCCAAACTTTTCCTGATGCGATTGTATTCTGTATAAAGCTTGGATGTGTCAGCATTTTAATAATGAATACATTTCATGTGTAATTTTGACAGACTGAGTAGATATCAGAAAGAAATCTACACAGAATTAAATTAGCTTGTTCATAAATACTTTGTGGTAAATCTATATATCTCCATTTATAACACAATAAGGGGAAAACAAGCAATTAAAAAACGTGAAAGCGTAATAAAGATTAAATACTGTAATAATAGCTTAAAATATGTGCTCTTTAACAGGGCACTATACCTTTTCTTTAAATAGCATGTTTTTATTGTCAACATTTTGTATCCAAATTAAATAGTATATTAATTCTTTTGCGACCAGAGATTTTAAAGCTTAGATGCTTAGACTAAGTTTAGCAGCGTCAGCGTGGATCCGTTCATTTAACTCTATGATCAATGACCAGTTTTTTTGTTTGACAGTGGGTTTAAAGAGGAGTTCTGCCCTCCATGAAAAAAATAAGAATCAGCAGCTACAAATACTGTAGCTGCTGACTTTTAATATTAGGACACTTACCTGTCCAAGGTTCCTGCAATGTTGGCACCCCAGCCGATTTTCGGATAAGCTCTCGGGTGCTGCCACTGCCATTCGTAGTAAGGGAACCCGGCAGTGAAACCTTTTGGCTTCACAGCCGGTTCCCTACTGCGTATGCGTGAAGCACGCTAAACTTTCTTACTGACCCAACAGCAGAGTAATCAGGAGGCAGTGGCGTCACTAGGGTTGATGTCACATGGTGCGGTAAACCATGGTGTCACCCCCCCTCCTCCCCGGCTCTCTCCTGCCACAGTGCCCTGCAGGGCAAGCTAGTTTCAAGTTGGTAGTTCACTGTCACAGTATACACCCCAAACCGGCCCCTGTAAATGATGCAGTCGGATATCACTTCATACTTGATCTAGGGCCATCTTTAATATTGATGGGACTCTAGGCAAACATTTTCTTGGGGCCCCCTGCGGGCATACTACAGGAGACGGTCAGAGACTGCAGGCATGGTACAGGAGACAGTCAGAGACTGCAGGCATGGTACAAGAGACGGTCAAAGACTGCCGGAATGGTACAGGAGACAGTCAGAGAGTGCAGGCATCATACAGGAGACAGTCAGAGAGTGCAGGCATCATACATGAGACAGTCAGAGAGTGCAGGCATCATACAGGAGATGGTCAGAGACTGCAGACATCATACAGGAGATGTTCAGAGACTGCAGGCATCATACAGGAGATGGTCAGAGACTGCAGGCATCATACAGGAGGCGGTTAGAGACTGCAGGCATGGTACAAGAGACAGTCAGACTGCAGGCATCATACAGGAGAAAGTCAGAGACTGCAGGCATCATATAGGAGACAGTCAGAGACTGCACGCATCATACAGGAGACAGTCAGAGACAGGAGATGGTCAGAGACTGCAGGATTCATAGAGATGGTAAGAGACCGCACCACAGGCACCGCACCACAGGCATCATACAGGAGATGGTCAGAGACTGCAGGTATTGTACAATAGATGGTCTGAGACTGCAGGCATCATACAGGAGACAGTCAGTGAATGTAGACATGGTACAAGTATTAGGGATGGTGTGGTGAAGTTGCAGTCAGTGTACGCAGCTCTGGGGGAGCCTGTACTCCCTACCCCAAGTTAAAGATGGCCCTGGGGGTTAACCCCTCTGACGGGTGTCACCCGGGTGTGGCCTGCACCCCCCTAGCCACCGGGAGGAGGGGGGCTTAACTTCCAAGGGAGGGCGCCGCAGCGGAGTCTCTCGGAAGTGGGGAAGGGTACCTAAAGGGGGTCAAATGTGGCACTGGGGGGGAGCAGATAAGTGGAGGTTCCACTTTTGGATGGAACTCTGCTTTAAGAACTAGGAACACACATAGTAGTGCATTCCTAGTTCTCCGCTGCAAAGCTAAATAACAAAGCAAGGGTTGATTTACATTAGGACATAAAAAAAGGTGTACTGCTGTCACAAAAAGAGTTAAAATTGTAAATTTAATACTACACATTTAACCTTTGATCAACCACTTCAGCTCCAGAAGGTTTACCCCCCTTCATGACCAGGCCATTTTTTGCGATACGGCACTGTGTTACATTAACTGAGCATTGTACGGTCATGCAACGTTGTACCCAAATAAAATTGATGTCCTTTTTTCCCCACAAATATAGATTTCTTTTGGTGGTATTTGATCACCTCTGCAGTTTTTATTTTTTGTGCTATAAACAAGAAAAGACCGACAGTTTTGAAAACTAAACAATATATTTTTTACTTTCTTACTTTAACACACCCAATAAAAAACATTAAAAACATTCTGCTACATATTTTTGGTATAAAAAAAAATCCCAATAAGTGTATATTGATTGGTTTGCGCAAAAGTTATAATGTCTACAAAATATGGGATATATTTTATATATATATATATTTTTTTTTACTACTAATGGCAGCAATCGTAGACTTATAGCAGGACTTTGACATTGCAGCATACAAATGTCACTAAGTGACACATTTTGGGGACCAGTGACACCAAAACAGTAATCAGTGCTAAAAAATATGCACTATCACTGTACTAATGACACTGGCAGGGAAGGGTTTAACATCAGGGGTGATTAAAGGGTTACATGTGTCCCTAGGGAGTGCTTTCTAACTGTGGGGGGGTGCTTGTACTGTGGGAAGACAGAGATCAATGTTCCTGCTTAGCAGAAGCACAGGAACTCTGTCTTCCCTTATCACAGAACAGCGATCTGCCTTGTTTACATAGGCAGACCGTCGTTCTGCCTCTGTCGGGAATGATCGGCGGGTCCCGGTGGACATTGGGTCCCGGTGGACATCGGGTCCGCCGGACCCACTGATTGGCTCACAATGTGTCACCAGAAGTAAAGATCACGTACAGGTAAGTGATTTTGCCTGTAGGAGCAGCCGCCCTGAAACACATATACGTGGGGCGATCGGCAACAGGTTAAAAAATGTAATCAACTTATTATAATGCATTTCTTTCTTTTATTAAAGTGTATACGAAGCCAATATCAATTTTTCAAATATGTTTTGCATTATATCCCACTGCATACAACTTTCTTAGGCAACTTGTTCTTTTTTATAGAAATTCGATTTGTTTTGCTAAAATAGAAACAATAAAGATAAGCAGCTAACACAATATTGTTGGGTACAAAAAAAGATATGTTGGATATAGGTGTAGCGCTATAAACAGAACATATTCAAAAAGTTCATAAACCAAAAAGTTTCCAAGTTTGAAGGCAATCAAGATCAGTTCATAGTAAATCTCTGTAGATGTAAAAGGAGATAGAGCCTATCACCATCACCCAAAAACACTGACCCTTACCATCAGCAAGTGGGTTATACAGCATAACGTTATTAGATGGTAGCCACGAAAGAGTAATTCTCATTGCCCAGAACCCCTCACTCCAATAATAGACTCAGAGTTGCGATAAAGGCTGATAACCAAGATGGTTAAACCAAAGGACACACTCCAGAAATTGCAGCAAGATATTGGATATACATGTTAATGAGAAGAAATTAACTCATTGCACAGACATTCCAAAATAGAAATAAATGTATTCAGCACCAACTCACAAATAAAAACTCACACATGAGCAATAAGTTAGAAGCAAATAAGGAAAGTGGCGACCAGCGCTTCCTACCACTGAGATGGTCGCAGCTCCTCCGTCCTCTCCGATGCATCGCTCGTCCCTAAGCTCCGCCCGACGTTTCGTCACTAATGTGCGTCATCAGAGCATCGCATCGGAGAGGATGGAGGAGCCGCGACCATCTCAGTGGTAGGAAGCTCAGACAGACATTTTGAAACCAATTCACAAAAAATGATTTGCTTAAGAAAATGGTATACAATAATAAAAAAAATTGATTTTGGGGTTTGTTTGCATATACTTGAATTTAAACCCTGTTGGTTGAGAGTCAATTCTATTCAAAAATACACAATAAAGAGAACAAATGTGAAGGATACTTTCAGAAAAAAAAATATTATAGTCATAGTCACTTAGGAAATCCTCTCAGGCCTAAACCCAAAAGGGAAGAGAGAAAAATAGAAAGTGTCCCATTTGTGCATTGTGGCACGTGGAAATGCACATGCAAAAGGAATGACACTTCAATACAGCCCATAGTTGCTTGTGCAGCACTATATGTTGGGGTAACATGATAACATAATTATCACGTACCAGGTGCTGAAGGCCAATGGAGAGAGGACTTCCTTTGCAGCCAAGTTCCAGACTCCCCTGAAGATGAGACAGGAGGAGTCAGGCACAAAGAAGCACAGATCGCCTATGGAGTTGCTTGCAGATAACTCAGGAATATTGCTGTTTTGATGAACAGAGTCTGCAGGCAGGTGGCACCTGTGAGGTGTGACAGGTCTGTAAAGTCACTGAGATAATAGAGTAGTCAACACATGCTGAGATCGGAACCAGGTGGGAAGCAGAGCAGATGAAGTCAGGTGGAAGTTGGGTTGCTACCGCTTCCCTTTAAACCTGAACACATAATAACTACACAGGTTCTGTGGCTGATTAAGGTGGTAATTCAACTCACTTGTTGCCTTATCTGCATGAAATTAGCCTCAGAACCTGTGTAATTCATATGTGTTTGGGTTTAAAGGGATGAGGTGACAACCCTAGGTGGAAGCCGGGGTCAAACACAAGAAGCAGGCAGAGGGTATTCGTGAAACGAGGCGGGGTCAGGGACTGGAGACAGGTAGACAGGTCGGGAACAAGCTGGGTCAGAAACAAGGGATAACAGGAGCAAGGAATCACAGGAACAGAAGTAACAAGCTGAGATCAGTCAGCAACTTCAAGCACTGATACACTTTCTTATCAAGGCCCATGTGACATGCTGCTGGAGATGCTGGGTTCTAGAGCCCTTCTCCGGTTGTTGGTGCCCTGTCAGATGCTGGGTCCTAGAGACCTTCTCCTGCTGTCAGCACCCTGACAGAGCCCCCCCCCCCACGGGGGCAATTTTCACTGGGTCCCTTTGGCCTGAAACTCTGAGGAATCTGGGGGCATGTACATTGGCTTCATGTTCCCAGGAGCTTTCTTCAAGTGGATATCCTTTCCACTTGATCAAGTATTGGATCTGCCTACCTCGTTTTCTGCCATCTAGAACAGATTCCACCTCATATTCTGTTTCCTCTTTAACAGTTACCGGTGGTGGAGGTGGTTCCACTCTACCTGGAAAAGGATCTGGAATGTCTGGCTTGAGGAGAGAGGCATTAAAGACAGGGTGAATGTTGTATGAATTGGGCAGAGATAATTTGAAGGCCACTGGGTTTATTTCACGCTTAATTGGTGTTATGTGCCAGCTGGAGGAGCCTGACTTATTGTGGGAAGGCTTCACGTACAGCCCCGGCTCAAGGGCCACCGGTGTTGCAACAGTGGCTGCAAGAGCCTGGCGGTGTATGGGTGCCTGGGTCATCTTTGGTGTAGCAAATGTGTCACCAGGATGGACCAGCAGGATGAATGGCAGGTGTTGTCAGTTGAGCTGATGCAGCGGGAAACAGGAACAGGAAGCAGGCTGGTAGGTGCAAAGCTGAGGAGACACTGAATGTGTGGTCAGACAAGCCAGTTTGGTAACAGACGATCAGATGCAGATACAGATGACAGGCAGAGAATGGTCAGGATACAAGCAGAGTTCGGCAACAGGATATCAAGCAGTAGAGAGGTAATCAAAGTCAACAAAGCAAGCTGGGGTCAGGGTAACAGAGCGCAAACGTAGTCCGAGTGAACCGGGTCAACAGAGGAATCAGAATCTCAGAAACAGGTTTCACAGGTACAAGCTGCAGATCAGACAGCAAAGTCTCTGTGCAGCTGGGGGGTTTAAATAGGATGTCTCTGCAATTGCTCTTGTTAACCCCTCGGTAACCACTGTGCCGGGTGGTGAATCCATGACATTGCCCCCTCCTTACAGGCAACTTCCAGATGCCCAATTGGCTTTTCTTTCGGGGGTGGCTGCAGAAGAAGGCATTGATTAACTCTTGGGCATGAACATCTTGTTCCGATTCCAACTAATTTTTCTCCGGACCATAGTCTTTCGATTCGATTAGGTACTGTACCTGGTTTCTTCTTCTCCTACAGTCTAAAACGGCTTCCACCTGGATAATCTGGAAAAGAGTCAGGGACTGCGGGTTTCAATAGAGAAACATGGAAGACAGGATGTATTTTAAATGACTCAGGTAGAGATAATTCATAAGCAACCCCATTACGTTTCTTCTTAACTGGGAATGACGGAACAAATTTAGGTGCCTGTTTATTTGAAGGACATGCCAACCTGAGATTCGTAGTAGACAGCCATACCTGGTCTCCTGGGTGGAGAATCATTTCAACCCTTTTTCTGTCAAAGGCCCTCTTGTTAGCTGCTTGTGCTTTGGTGCCCGTTTCCTGTAGCAACTTATTATTGCGGTTGAGGAAATCCACCGTGTCTTGGACAGCAGGAACTGTGGCCTCTGGAATAAGGTCAGGCAAAAAGGATGGGTGAAAACCATAATTCACAAAGAAGGGTGACTGACCTGTGGCAGAGTGGCTGGCACTATTATAGGCGAACTCCGCCAGTGGCAGCAGCAATACCCAGTCATCCTTGATGAATGTGGTGAAGCATCGAATATACTGCTCCAAGGTCTGGTTGGTCCTCTCTGTCTGTCCATTGGTCTGGGAATGGTAGGCGGAGGACAAGGATCTTTCGATTTTAAGGGCTTCGCACAGAGTTTTCCAGAATTGGGAAGTGAACTGAACCCCTCGATCGGAGACGATGTTAGTGGGGATTCCACGATGTCTCACAATTTCTCTGATAAACACCTGAGCCGTCTCCATGTGTGAGGGTGTATTCTTCAGAGGCAAGAAATGGGCCATCTTGGACAGTCAGTCCACTACCACGAAGATGGTCGTGCATCCTTCCGATGGGGGAAGCTCCACAACGAAATCCATGGCTAGCATTATCCACGGTCATTCAGGGACTGGCAGTGGTTGGAGTAGACCCCAGGCTTAGTTCTTAGTACAGTTGCAGATTGCACAGGAACTCACATACCTTTTACAGGTCTTTTCCAGATCCGGCCACGAGAACGTGCGTTTCAGGAGATCTAGCATCTTGTGGACTCCGAAATGACTTTCTAGGGGGTGATCGTGACACAGACCCAAAATGGTTATACGTAAATGTTCAGGCACAAATACCTTGTTTCCGTTCAAAAGCAATCCTTCCCGGAATGTCAATGTGACCCCCGTGGGGGTAGGGGACATCTGCCAAAGCCTGCTTCATTTGGGTGAGAAGGTCGCTCTGTAAAAGTAAGAAGTTACCTTCAGACAAGATGGTATCTGCCACTGGTGGTTCCTTGGGGTCATCGAACATATGGGACAGTGCGTCTGGTTTGACATTTTTCGAGCCTGGCTGATAGGTAATGTGGAACACAAATTGGGAAAAGAACTGGGCCCAATGTGCTTGATGCGGCTTTAGGTGTTTAGCAGTCCTCAGGTACTCAAGATTTTTGTGGTCAGTATAGACCAATATAGGATGCGCTGCTCCTTCCAGAAGGTACTTCCACTCTTCTAAAGCCGCCTTTATGGCCAGTAACTCTCTTTCCCTGACGTCATAGTTCTTCTCTGCTGGAGAAAGCCTGTGGGAGAAAAAGGCTACTGGATGCATCAGATCCTTAGGGCCTTGGCGCTGAGAGATGACTGCTCCAATAGCAACTTCAGATGAGTCTACTTCTAGTGTATACGGCAGAGATGGGTCTGGGTGACTAAGAACGGGTGCCAAAGTAAATAGTCTTCTCAAAAGGTATCAAATGCAGCTTGTGCCTGTCACGGAACATCCCACACTCCGCTTGAGTGCTTTCGTCATATACCGCTTCCTAAGTTCTGGAACACGAGTCCAATGGATCTGGCTATAGGAACCTCAAGAACTAGACAACACCAGTCTTGGAGTACATCAGAACTACTCTTTATTTGAGATCTCCCACACATTTATACACCAGGATGACTCAAAGCTAACCTAATTAACATGAGCTCCAATAGGAGTCGTCCCGTCTCCTACATTGTATAGAGGACAATGTGATCAGTTCAATTTACACACATTACCATAAACATCAACACAGGGTTAATTAGAACAAACAACAATGAGTTGAATACCCTTAGAACCTAGACTAAACTTATTTACATTAAACACATCAGACAGGTGAGTGAAGTTGATGACATTAGCATCTCCTCACAGGATGTGTCCCAACAGAATGAATCCATTGAAAATCCAGGGCCCATAATCAAAAGGCAACAGGCTTGCATACAGTCCTCTCCAACAGCCTCTGTCCCGGCTAGGTCTGTGACATTTCTCCCCTTTCGGCAGGAGACTAACACAGGAGGAGACCCCAGACGGGTTGACTCCGAAGTTAGTCCATAGTTCCAGTCCTCTACTGCCTGTACCCACACAGTACCCCAAACAAATTGTTCCAAACAGAGTATTACTCACCCAGCCAACCTCTGCCTCTCTCAGAGAACATATCTGCCGCTGGGGAGAGGCCTGGACTGGCTCTTCTCCCTGGAATCCTTTCTGCCGCTGGAGAGAAGACAGGGTGTCTGGGCTCACTCTGTCATGCTGTTGCGGATCGGGGCCCACTGCCCAGCATCCCTGGGGTATACAGGTGGAGACTGAAGTCCCATCCACCTTCACAGGAAATCCATCCTCTGTTAGTTGAGGGCAGAGTCCAGCAGTCCTCAGCCCTGTTGCCAGCCCTTCTGCTGGAAACCCCACACCACTGCTCCGGCTAACTGTTGGAGAGGGAGGCCGACTGCCCCGCCTCCCTGGAACTCTGTAGTTGTTGCCGGTGCTGGGCAGAGGTTGGTAGCACTCTGCCCTGTTGCCAGCACTTCTGCTGGGGACTCCGCATCCTCCGCTCCGGCTAACTGTTGGGGCAGGAGGCTGGCTTCCTCCACTCCCAAACTGTGTAGCTGCCATTGGGGAGGTGAGCCGGCTGCTTCCTTTTCCATTCCCTCATCTGGCTGCTGGGACGACATGTCGATGGTACTGTCTCCCAGGTACACAGATCTTTGCTGGGGAGGAAAGCCCACTTCCTCCACCCTGGCCAACTGTTGGGGAGGGACAACACACACCTCCCCTCCCTTCTCCCCCTGTATCTGCTGCTGGGAAGTGATTGCCATCTTCTCAGCCTGAGCCTCCACAATTGCTGCAGGTGTGGGGCAGAGGTCTTGGACCCTCTGTCCGGTTGCCAGCACTTCTGCTGGGGGTTTGCCAGGTGGTTCCTCCTTTACAGAAACGTCTATTAAATCCCCAGTCTCTGGAATTGGTAAAAGTGTGGGACAGAGGTCTTGGACCCTCTGTTCAGTTACCAGATCTTCAGCTGGAGAAGTTTGTTTTAACTCCATAGATGCTGCTGGCAGAAAATCACATGTCCCTGTCAGTGTTGTGGGAGAAAGGCCGACTACCTCTTCTCTCAGGAAGGCTGAAGCCACTGTTGGTGCTGGGCAGAACACAGTGAACTTTGGCCCTGATAGCAGCTCTTCTGCTGGAGGCTCATCAGGTTGTTCTTCCTCAGCAGAAAAGTCTATCAAATCCCATGTCTCTGCAACTGATGTCTGGGGATAGAGGTTCACCATCTCCTGTTCATGGAACCCAGAAGATGCTATCATTTCTGGGCAGAGGTTAGCAGAGCTCTGCCCTGTTGTCAGCACTTCAGGTTTGGGGACGGCAATCTCCAGATTTTCCACTGCCGATTCTCTGGCATGCTGCTGAACTTGTTCTAGCAGTTTCCTGTATGCCCTTTCCAGATGCTGTTCCTTCCTTAGCAAATGGTCCAGATCAGGTTTGAGCTCTGAGACCCCTGCAAGACCGAGCATAGACTCTCTATAGTCTCTCAGGTCCTCAAGGTCAAGTTCCCCTTCATCGCCAAACATAAAAAGATCTGTAAGGCTCTCCCACAGCAATCCAGGGCCGCCAAAGTCATATCCCTCCGGAGAGCATTCTGTTGTCTCCCCTAAATATCCCTCCTCTGCGTGCCATTGCAGAGCCCGATAACGATTGTCCAGCTCTATCTCCTGCTGGACCAACCTGTCCAACTCAGTCACCCATTGCTCCTGGGTCTGCTCTCCCAGGAGTGCCATCCGCAATGCCCGTTGGTCACTGGCCCGTTGCTCTTGGGTTGGAAAGCACTTGCCCTGTTTTATACCAGCGAGACGGAGGGCTGCAATCCAGAGCTCCACCCGAATTTGCTGCCTAAGCTCCAGGTATTCATCCTCAGACACAGTCCTGGTGTATGTTGAAAGGATGATCCGCAGCAGCCCCGGGAATTCTGATGCCAGGTCCATATCTCCGCTGGGGTGACTGAAGTCTGCTATGCTGATCTTGGATCCAGTTGGAGGTTTGGATGTCCCAGACTTCAGGAAGCTTTCCCGCTGCTTGCCACCAATGTCACGGAACGTCCCACACTCCGCTTGAGTGCTTCCGTCATATACCGCTTCCTAAGTTCTGGAACACGAGTCCAATGGATCTGGCTATAGGAACCCCAAGAACTAGACAACACCAGTCTTGGAGTACATCAGAACTACTCTTTATTTGAGATCTCCCACACATTTATACATACAATGTGATCAGCTCATTCAATTTACACACATTACCATAAACATCAACACAGGGTTAATTAGAACAAACAACAATGAGTTGAATACCCTTAGAACCTAGACTAAACTTATTTACATTAAACACATTATAGCTGACATCAGACAGGTGAGTGAAGTTGATGACATTAGCATCTCCTCACAGGATGTGTCCCAACAGAATGAATCCATTGAAAATCCAGGGCCCATAATCAAAAGGCAACAGGCTTGCATACAGTCCTCTCCAACAGCCTCTGTCCCGGCTAGGTCTGTGACAGTGCCTCAGGTGTCCAATGGAAGCGGAGGTTCTGTTTAGTCAGCTGTGTGATAAGGGTTATGATAGCGGAGAAGCCTCTGATGAACCTTCTGTAAAAGTTGGCAAATCCTATGAAGAGCTGCAGCCCCTTCTTGTCGGTAGGTGCAGGCCAGTTTAGGATAGCAGAGACCTTTTCGGAGTTCATCTTGATCCCTTCAGGTGAGAATACCGGCCCCAGGATCTGGATGCTGCGCCGGCCCAGCACTTTTTTCACATGACTTTGATGAGAGTCTAGAGAAACTGAGAAAATTAGAATATCATCTAGATAAGCAATCAAGAATATGTCCAGGAAGTCTCGGAATATGTCATTGACAAAGTGTTGGAAGGTAGCCGGAGCATTGCACAGGCCAAAGGGCATCACTAGATATTCAAAGTGGCCAAATTGGGTGCAAAAGGCCGTCTTCCACTCATCCCCTTGGCAGATGCAGTATAGATTGTAGACCCCCTACAGATCTCGTTAGGTGAAGATGGTTGCCTACTGTTATCTCTGAAGTAATTCGGGTACTAGAGGGAGAGGATACCGTTTTTTTACTGTAATTTTGTTGAGTTCCCGATAATACACACAAGGTCGTAGGGAGTGGTCTTTTTTTTCAACAAAAAATATTCCTGCTCCTGTTGGGGAAGTCGAGGGACGGATGAACCCCCTTTTCGAATTTTCTTGGATATATTCTTTTAGTGTCTCCTGTTCTCATTCGGTGAGGGGGAAGATCCTACCGAAAGGGATTTCGGCCCCTGGAAGCAGCTCAACCGGGCAGTTGTATGGCCGATGCAGGGGGAAGAATGTCAGCCCCTCGCTTACTAAAGACATCCAAGAACTGGTAGGGTTAAGGTACGGCTTGTTGCACCTTAGACTCAGAGTCCATACAGAGTAGTGCTGTAGAAGGGACTGGGGACCCTGGTAGGCAGTGTTCCTGGCAATAGGCTGAGTGGAAATTTATTCTCCCTGTGGCCTAGTCAACTCATGGTTTATGAACCTGTAACCAGGGTAGGCCCAGAATAACAGGGAATAGCGGGGAAGAGATGACATCAAGGCTTAGGATTCCCTTATGTTGGGAGGAGGTCAACACGGGTAAAGGAAATGTCTCTTGGGTTACAGGTCCGGACTTAATACATGACCCGTCAGCCAGGTAAACGGAAAGTCCTTGTGCTTTAGATCTCAAGGGAATGAGTTGTCAAGGGAAGTCAGATCAAAAAAACAACTGCAAGCCCCGGAATCAATGATCGCAGTAACTGGCACTTCCCCTTCCAGCAGCTGGAAAGAGATGCGAAGGGGTAGATTAGTGCCATTGATGAAGAAAAGTGATTAACTGAAGAGATCATCCCCCACTTACGTGTCTTGGCTGGGCAGGTGCGTATATGGTGGCTGGTTCCCCACAGTATAGGCAAGGGTTATTCTGTCGTCATTGTAGGCACTCCTCCGGAGACGGAGAGGGGTGTATTAGGCTGATTTGCATAGGCTCCGGTGCTTCAGTTAAAGTAGTAACAGGAGCGGGCTGAACTGAAGTGAAGCTGGCAGGAGCAGGGTGAGTAGGAGCTGGGATCTGGGGCATCATCCAGACTGGACATGGCTGCTGGGCTGATCTTTCTGATTGTTGCTCACGGAGTCGATGGTCAATTTGAATAGTCAGTGTGATAAGGACATCCAGGGTATTTGGGACTCCGACACGTACTGTTCATTCTTCATCTTTCAGACTTTCTGATAACCCCAAGCGGAACTGGCATCACAGGGCTGTGTCATTCCACTGCGTGTCTGCTCTCCAGTGTCTAAAGTCTGTAACATAATCTTTAATCGTTCTGCGGCCTTGTTGGAGTGCATGAAGGGCAGCCTCTGCTGTGTTGGTTTGTTGCGAGTCGTCGTACAATTGGGCCATCGTGCCGAAGAAGGCGGACATGGACTGCAGCAGTACATCATTATTTTCCAACATTCGATGGGCCCAGGACTGGGGCTCACCCTGGAGCAGTGAGATGATAAATCCTACTTTGGTGGATTCAAGGAAGAAGGTTCGAGGTTGCAGGGCGAAGTACATCTCACATGCGTTACAGAAGGATCAAAATTTTCCCAGGTCACCTGACAATTTCTCTGGTGCTGTAACTCTGGGTTCAGGAGGCAGCATCACCACTGAGGGTACTGCAGTGGCAGTCCCTGAGGCAGAGGACACAGCAGTGGTCACTGCAGTGCTTGCTAATGTAGCTAGAGTCTGTACACGCTGTTCCAATTGTGTATAACCCTTCTGCTGAGATTTGACAGCTTGGGTAAGGGCTGCAAGGTGCTGACAGATCTCATCCATGGCCGACTTCTCACTTGCAGTCTCAGACTTGGCTGTCTGATACTGTCACATACCTGCTGGATGAGCCTGACGTGCAGTGGGAAGGCTTCATGTACAACTCGAGGGCCACCGGTGTTGCAACAGTGGCCTCAAGAGCCTGGAGGTGTATGGGTGCCTGGGTCGTCTTCGATGTAGGAGATGTGTCATCAGGATGGACCAGCAGGTTGAATGGCAGGTGTTGTCAGTTCAGAGCTGATGCAGTGGAAAACTGGAACAGGAAGCAGGCTGGTAGGTGCAAAGCTGAGGAGACACTAAATGCTTGGTCAGACAAGCTGGGTTTGGTAACAGACGATCAGATGCAGATACAGACGACAGGCAGAGAATGGTCAGGACACAAGCAGAGTTCAGCAACAGGATATCAAGCAGTAGAGAGGTAATTGTAGTCAACAAGGCAAGCCGGGGTCAGGGTAACAGAGAGCAAATGTAGTCAGAGTGAGCCAGGTCAACACAGTAAGCAGAATCAGGATCTCAGGAACAGGTTTCACAGGTACAAACTACAGATCAGACAGCAAAGCCTCTGTGCGGCTGGGGGGGTTCATAGTTGCCAACACTGTAAAAAAATTTATAGGGACACTTTTTTGGTTATAGGCGGAGTCTTATTATAATTAGGAGGCGGGGCATGCCGAGGCAGAGGCCCTACTTACAGATCTGTGTTCCTGGCAGCGGAGCCCCTCCTTACATCTGGTGTCCCCAGCAGCGGAATCCTCCTTTACATCTGGTGTCCCCGGCAGCGGAGCCATTCTTTAAATTTGGTGTCACAGCAGAGTCCATCCTTACATCAGATGCCCCCAACAGAGTCTGTTTTTACATCAGGTGCCCCCAGAAGCAGAGGTCCTCCTTACAGATATGTGTCCCTGGCAGCGGAGCCCCTCCTTACAACTGGTGTCCCCAGCAGCAGAGCCCTCCTTTACATCTGGTGTCCCCGGCAGCGGAGCCATCCTTTAAATTTGGTGTCCCCGGCAGTGGAGCACTCCTTTACATCTGGTGTCCCTGGCAGCGGAGTACTCCTTTACATCTGGTGTCCCCCAGAAGCGGAGCCCTCCTTTACATCTGGTGTCCCTGGCAGCAGAGCCCTCCTTTACAACTGGTATCCCCCAGCAGCAGAGCCCTCCTTACAGATCTGTGTCCCCCAGCAACACAGCCCTCCTTACTTCAGTGTCCCCAGCAGCTGGCAGCAGCGGAGCCCTCCTTACAGAGCGATCTGTGTCACCAAGCAACAGAGCCCTCCTTACTTCAATGTCCCTGGCAGCAGTAGCGGAGCCCTCCTTACAGAGCAATCTGTGTCCCCCAGCAACAGAGCTCTCCTTACTTCAGTGTCCCAGGCCGCAGCAGCGGAGCCCTCCTTACAGAGCAATCTGTGTCCTCCAGCAGCGCGGCAGCTACAGTTCCCGGCAGTTCCTGGCTTTCTCGTGTGTGTTTAGTAGAGGGAAGAAGCTGATTGGCTGCCCCTACCCTCTCCACTGAACACAAGGGGAAATAATCCTCGTGACGGCGGCGGCGGCCATATTTTTGTAGCCCGCCGCCTGTTTTTTCCTAAAACATTCCCGATTTTCCCGGGACAAATGCAAAATCCCGGGAAATTAATCGGGATGAGCTCCGATCGGGACGAGGTTCCCAAAATTGGGATTGTCCCGGGAAAATCGGGACTGTTGGCAAGTATGGGGGTTTAAATAGGAAGTCTCTGCAATTACTCTGTGCTCTTGTTACCCTCCTCTCGATAACAACTGGTGGTGAATCCATGACAATTGGAAAAGGGCCAATATATCTTGGCCCCAACTTCTTCGAAGGGTACGGCAGCTTCAGGTTGGCTGTTGATAACCATACTTTATCTTCGACGTTAAGGGAGAGATTCCCTCTTCATTTCCTGTCAAAGAACCTCTTATAGGGCGTACACACGGTCGGACTTTGTTCGGACATTCCGACAACAAAATCCTAGGATTTTTTCCGACGGATATTGGCTCAAACTTGTTTTGTCTACACACGGTCGCACAAAGTTGTCGGAAAATCCGATCGTTCTAAACGCGGTGACGTAAAACACGTACGTCGGGACTATAAACGGGGCAGTGGCCAATAGCTTTCATCTCTTTATTTATTCTGGGCATGCGTGGCACTTTGTCCGTCGGATTTGTGTACACACGATCGGAATTTCCGACAACGGATTTTGTTGTCGGAAAATTTTATCTCCTGCTCTCCAACTTTGTGTGTCGGAAAATCCGATGGAAAATGTCCGATGGAGCCCACACACGGTCGGAATTTCCGACAACACGCTCCGATCGGACATTTTCCATCGGAAAATCCGACCGTGTGTACGGGGCATTACAGTTGGACTGAGCCTTTTGATAACATTCTTGGAGGAATTGGTAATTCCGTTGTATGAAGGCAAGTCTGTCCTGTACAGCAGGCACTGCTGATTCGGGTATAGTCTCTGGTAGAGCGGAAGGGTAGAATCCATAATGGGGACTGGTTGAGTGCAGAGCGTTGTTATAGGCGAACTTCGCCAGTGGAAGAAGGGAAGCCCAATTGTCTTGGGAAAAGGCTGGGAAGCAAAGTATATATACTGCTCCAAGGTTTCGTTTGTGTGCACGGTTTGCCCGTTACTCTGGGGGTGGTAGGCCAAAGAAAGGCAGAATTCCACACTCAGGGCTTTACAAAGAGCTCTCCAGAATCTGGAGGTAAACTGTACCCCTCGATCCGAGACAATGTTGTTGGGCAGGCCATGGAGTCCCACCATCTCTTTGATGAACATGTGAGTCTATCATTGGCAAGAAATGGTCCATCTTTGACAGGCGATCCACCACCACCAGGATGGTAGTGAATCCTTCAGAGTGCAGAAAATCCATGATGAAGTCCATGGAGATCATCTCCCATGGAGGGTTAGGGACATGTAAGGATCTCAATAATCCCCAGGGCTTAGTCTTGTCACCTTTGCTGCGCAGGCACACCATGCAGGTTCTAACATAGGCTCCGCAGTCTCGACCAAAATTAGGCCACCAGAAGGACCGTTGAATGAGCTCACTCATTTTACTAGCTCCAAAGTGGTCAGCTGGTGGTCTTTGAACATTTTGAGAACTGGAAGCCTTGCCTCCTGGGGTATGAAGATCTTGATGCCAGAGTAATACGTCCTGTCTCCTTGTAGAAGCATGCTCTGTTTCAGGGCAAGATGCAGAGGCCTGTTCAATAGTCGATCTCAAGTTAGGCAGAATAAACAAAAAATCGAGGCAGAGAGAATGGTGCTCGGGGGAGCAGGCTCAGCAGATTCAGGGAACATCCAGGATAGGGCCTCCCCATTCTTAGATCTAGGTCTATATGTCAAGTGGAAGTTAAATCTTGAAAAAAATAAAGCCCATCTGGCCTCCCGGGCCTTAGGCGCTTAGAAGACCTCAAATATTCTAAGTTCTTATGGTCAGTAAAGATCATGACTGGGTGAGTAGTGCCCTCCAACAGATACCTCCACTCTTCAAATGCTACTTTAATTGCTAGGAGTTCTCTGTCGCCTATGTCATAATTCTTTTCAGCTTGGCTTAGTTTTTGGGAGCAGAAGGCTACTGGGTGCAACAAGACCTTTGGGCCCAGACGCTGGGAGAGGACAGCTCCTGTAGCTTTTCAGGAGTGTCTACTTCAAGAACAGAAGGGAGTTCTGGGTCCGGGTGTTGCAATACTGAAGCGGAGGTAAACAAGATCTTCAGACGTTCAAAGGCTCCTTGAGCTTTCTGGTTCCAGAGGAAATGGGTGTGAAGGCGAGTAAGCTGAGTAATTGGGGAGATAATGGTTGAGAAGCTTTTGATAAACCTCTGGTAGAAGTTGGCTAAACCAACAAATCTTTGGACTCCCTTTCTATCAGAGGGTGCAGGCCATTCAAGGATTGCTGAGACCTTTTGGGGGTCCATTGAAATCCCCTCAGTGGAGATTATGAGCCCTAAGTACTGGATGGACTGCTTCTCAAATTTTCACTTTTCTGCTTTAGTGTACAAGATATGACTTGACAGGGTAGGGGTGTAAGAAGGGGGGGGGGGGCGCCAACTGAGATAGTCCTACTGTTTGTAGAATATTAGTGGAATATATACACTTACAGGTTCACAAGGTGAAGATGCCCGTCAGGGATGAGGATGTCCTGGGGTACTCTGATGCCACTCTGCGGGCTCCGGTAACGTTTCCTTCGCCGTGGGGGTGTGGAATTCGTTCACAGGCTTCACTGTAGTATCCACTTGACAAGAGGCTCCACGCTGACCAGTCTGGAACGCGGAAGCGGAAGTGACGTCACCAGGGCAGGGTGGGCATCCAAGCTGAGGGTAGAGAATGTACAGGCTACGTGCTTGGAGCTCACAGCTCCTTCTACTGGCCTGTTTGCTCTTGAGAAGAGAGCAGTTTAAATACATGGGCAGGATGTCCGCGGCTGTGGAACCATAACAGCCAGCAGACCCCACAATTGTAAAAAAACTTTATGAAAATATTAAAAACCAATTGTTTGATAAAGAAACAAAAAATATATAAACAATTAATATGTAATAAGTTAAACAAAGGGAGAAATTATTATGAAAAGTAAAAAAATAAGCAATGGAACATATTGTTTGGGATAGGAGGGATGAAAAAAGAAAATGGAAATGGGGGGAAGCAGGAAAACAATCAAAGATGGTGTTTTTTCTATTGGGACAGGGAGTTACTTACTATGCATATGAAAGGGCACCATCCCTAACTAGTGAGGGACTCGATGTCCAGGAGTAAATAAAAAATTACCATAAAAATTACGCTGTAAAACACCAAAATGAAATATGGGAATTATAAAAGGAAGGAAGAATGGTAAATTGGAACTATAATAAGGAATGTATCTCTATTTCTTCGTTGAGTCCCCCTGGCTAGAGAGTTTTCAAAGAGTATATCCAGTAGGTCTCCTGCTGACATAGGCGTTTAAAACGTTCCGCAGCAGGAAGACCTCTGGGGATGGCCTCTATGACCCAGACTCTGAGGCCCATGGTAGATTTGCAATGTTCCTTGAGAAAATGCATAGGGACATTGTGTGTGACCCTGGATTTTCTCTCAGTTGGCGCCTCCCCCCTTCTTACACTCCTTTCTTGCTGACAGAGGTAATGAACACTCTAAAGATGGCTGCCTCCTTTTCACAATAGATTTTATTGATTGACTAAGATTTGCTATTAAAGCCACCAGCATACATGCCGAACGGCCAGCTTCTGTCAGACCGGCTGCCACACACACGGGCCGAATGTCAGCTGGTTTTTGCACATGTCGCCCGACGTGTGTACTAGGCTTTAGGATTCCACCATCCAGCCACTTTTCCCCCATTTTTTCGGTCTCCTCTTTAACGGCTGGATAAATCTCATAAACAAAAAGAGAGACGCCTTCATAGTCTAACCCATAAATTTTATTGGTAAGAAGAAAAGAGATGCTCTCACAGTTTGTAACACGATATAAGCAGTTACATAAGGCTCACCACACCCCAAAGCTCAAAAACACACATATACTATATATGTGTAGCACCCTCTACCAATAGGTAGGTGTTAATAATATCAAGACTGATGAAAGGTCCATAGCCCTACACTGGTTGTAAGGACACTGAGAGACAATCCATTGCTGACACATGGGGAAACACTGCCTTGCAGGGGAACAGAGAGTCTGGGACTGAGTTCCTGCATAAAGATGTCGATTATAGGATAAAAGGTTGCTACTCCCAGACACTGGTCTTACGCTGTTTCCCCGATACCTGGAAGGAATAAAGTTCCTGCAATAGGATAAAAGGGCTGTTACTTCCAATACTGGTCTCATGCTATTACCCCATTACCTGAAGGTAAGGGACCATTACTTATAAGTGTGTGGTTTGTTGCATGAAGAGGAAACACCAATATAGATCTGTTCCAGTCACCTCACCCTCTAAAGGAGGATTGTCATATGTTCATTAATCACTTTATTTGGACATTATGAACTTTTTATTCACAAGGATCGTTTTTTGCACAAGTCACTTTGCTCTATGTTTGTTTGCTGTGTGCATGGTATGCACAATATGATATTATTCACATTGTACATTTTGCACTTTATTTAAGCTATTTTTTGTAGATGTCTGCACTGTTTATATCTAATAGATATATTTTAGATTAAGTTCATCCCTTGGTGCGACTATCACTGATTCTGTCTGCAAGTTGCTTTTATACACACCGTATTTACTTTTCACATGTTCTGATCACATGTGTGTTGATTTATCCTTTTGCTATAGCCACTACTTGTTATTTATTTGGTAGTGTGATACTATTAGCACTGTCACTTTATGTTTATGGTTTATTTTTATTATTCTATGCTCTTTGACTAGTGTATACACCATTAGCACCGTCACTTTACACTGTATTTTTATTGTTTTATTTTGTAATATTAATTTTGTGGCTGGATTAGCGCAGCACCACGCTTCATTTTTCGTTTTCACTGACTAGTAGGGGCAGGGTGTACCCTATTCGGGGCAGGCAGCTTTTCCACTAGCCTCATTATAACACACATGATAGCACAGGAATAACCATACATTTTTGCACTTTGGAGTTGTGTTTATGGTCGATATTGTGTTGGAATACTGCCCTGCGGCCCAGTCTCTGAAGGGAGAGGATCATGCTCTGCTTCAGTATGTCACAGTACATGTTGGCATTCATGGTTCCCTCAATGAACTGTAGCTCCCCAGTGCCAGCAGCACTTATGCAGCCCCAGACCATGACAGTCCCACCACCATGCTTGACTGTAGGCAAATAGCATTTTAGTATGTGTGCGCTGTAATCTTTTCCTCTGTTTGTCGGTTTTATAGCTGCACCATCTTTAATGGTATGCATTTTTAGGGTGTGCCCCCATGTCTATCTTTGTTTGTCTATTGTAAGGGTCCTGACCAGATCCCTTGGGCTGGAGCACCCCACCCCCCCCACCATTATCTCTTATTAGTGTCCACCTGTGGTATAGGAGGAGTCCTTTAGTTCTCCCACATAGAGGAGTGCATTTCTCCCATGGTTTAGAAGCAGGACCTTTCATTCTATGAATAGTGTAGGACCCACTGATAATGGGGTACTTTGACGCAGTTGTGGGCTTAAGCACTATGTGGCCATATAGTGTGACCAAATCCCCATATTTTTTGCTTATTTGCTGAATATGTTCAGGTGTTTTCAATAGCCTTGCAGCATTTAAATGTAATTTTAGTATGTGTGCGCTGTAATCTTTTCTTCTGTTTGTTGGTCTTATAGCTGTACCATCTTTAATGTTATGCATTTTTAGGATGTGCCCCCCAAGTCTATCTTTGTTTGAATGTAGGCAAGACACACTTGTCTTTTTACTCCTCGCCTGTTTTGCACCACACACGCTTGACACCACCTGAACCAAATAAGTTTATCTTGGTCTCATCAGACCACAGGACATGGTTCTAGTAATCCATGTCCTTAGTCTGCCTGTCTTCAGCAAACTGTTTGCAGGCTTTCTTGTGCATCATCTTTAGAAGAGGCTTCCTTCTGGGACTACAGCCATGCAGACCAATTTGATGCAGTGTGCGGCGTATGGTCTGAGCACTGACAGGCTGACCCCCCACCCCTTCAACCTCTGCAGCAATGCTGGCAGCACTCATACGTCTATTTCCCAAAGACAACCTCTGGATATGACGCAGAGCACGTGCGCTCAACTTCTTTGGTGAACCATGGCGAGACCTGTTATGAGTGGAACAGTGGATGGTGTCAGTAGAGCAGTGGATGTACTGGTAAGGCAGAGGTTGGTATCAGTAGGACAGTGGATGGTGTCAGTCAGTAGAGCAGTGGACGGTGTCAGTAGGGCAGTGGACTTTGTCAGTAGGGCAGAGGACAGTGTCAGTAGGGCAGTAAACAATGTCAGTAATTTTTAATTGTTATTATTTTATTATTTTTTACAATATTATTCTTTATCATTTTTCTTTATATTTTATTTTATGAGCCCCGTTGGGGGGCTTTGGTGAAATATCAGGGGTCTAAGCAGACCTCTGATGTCTCACCTTTTAGACAGAACAAGGGACTGAGGACACAGATTGCCAGAGGCTGCCCTGGACAGTGAATAAATGGGAAGCACTCTGTACTGAGCAGCTTCCTGTCTATTCAGAAACTGAAGCATAGTCAACACAGTTTACTATGCTTCAATTATGAATGGACAGAGGAGCAATCAGTACTGATTACTCACTGTGTTCATGCAGAAAAGAAAGGGCCAGAAAATGACATATTTACCTGCCCCTTCCTCTGCTTTCCATCCTGAAACAAACAGCAGCAGCCAATGGGAGAGAAGCAAAGACTATGAGGCTCACAATGCCACATAGACAGCCTCTCAGTCCAACTAGGCTAACCCCACCTAGTGCAAAGACATCACAGCTATGCCCACCCAAAGTGTATCGCCAACAGGACTTTCTCAAAGGATCTCTTTACGCTTGCACTTATTTTCTGAGGGTGTCAGCCACTGTGTATATTTTATTACACAAATTATGTTTTTTTTTACCAGAAATATTAGTTATATAGAGTTGAAGGATCAATAATAATTATTGGAAAGGAAATACTAATTACTGTGTACTTTCACAGGGTGACACTGTGAATATACAGATAACAGTGTGCCAGAGTCCCAATAGTGGGCAGTAGAAAAAGAGCGATTGAATGAATTTTGCGCCTGGATACACACCCTGACCCACAGTATTCCTCCTCTACTTGGATAGTATTTCGGGAACTCTAATTGTCCGGTTGAATGTATCACTGTACTTTGGGACTACAATAAGCGATGTCATAGTTTGTGTATGGGGCTTATAACAACATTTTTATGAATTTTATATGTTAGGCCTCTTTCAGACGAACGATCCATTCAGGTCCGCCTGTCAGTTTTTTAGATGGACCTGAGCGGACCCTCCATAGACCTCTATGGAGCGTCGGATGTCAGCGGTGACATGTCCGCTGACATCCGACCCGCTCCGATCCGAAAAAGTGTAACGGAGGAAAAACCTACTTTTCCATCCGTTTTCGGATCGGATCAGGTGACGACGGACTCTACGGTCCATCATCATCTGATCCCCCATAGGGGAGAGCGGCACTGTGACAGGACACTGTGCAGTGACGGACCTGTCATCTTCCTGCTCAGCGGGGATCCACGGAGCGATCCCCGCTGAGCAAGCGGATGTTCATGGGGCGGATCATCTCAGATCCGTCCCGTGTGAAAGGACCCTTATACCTATTTTTTCAATCAACTGTCTATCAAATAAAAACAATTTACTACTTTTAGAAGACTTATCCGTGTGCCTAAAAAGTCCATTTTTCTAGCTAGTTTTTTCTACTGCCCAATAATAACTTTACTTTTTTACATGCCATGTTTACTTTATTATGATAAGAAACGAATACAGTGGTGGATAAAGGTTTATATATTGTTCTGTAGAAAGGTGGGGCACATCATTGTTTTTTTTTTGGGGGGGGGAGGGTGTATATACTGCTATTTAAGCAGAAGGTGTGAGGCACCTGTCATTATACTATTTGTTTATCTATTTATTTTTTCCCTCTAATTGATAAGTTGGTATTGAAATGTACAATATTTTCATCACAAAGTGCTGCACATTTTGGTTATATAAGCTAAAAGATCATTCATTTTGCAAAGTGGTCTACTCCTAAAACAGCCCTATTGTGTATATATGTGTGTTGTCTGTCATTTGTGTGTGCTGCTAAAAGCCTAGGTTTGACCTGGGATATAACCTTTGGGTTGCAATACAAAAGAAAACAGCATGTAACAAAGTAATCTTAATATATCAAAGATTAAAAAATTAAACTAACTGAATTTGAATGTGCTCAGTGGAAATCATAACTTTAGGTAGTGCTTTGTTCCAGTCTATTAAAATGTAGACAGTAAAATTAGAACGTTTGTTTTGCCAGAACTATATATCATAATTTTATCCATAGTGGTACAACATTGTCCCCTAGTGTACACCTGTAGGTACTACGTAAACCTTTAGCTGCAATAAATGTCTGTAAGATGGAGGAACACTGCACTGAAAATCTAACTCTTTTCCAGACTGTAAAATCAATAATAATAATGTAAGCGACCTGAATTACCACTTTAAATGTAGCATCTGGTAATCAGCATTTTAAATAAGATTCAAAAGGAAAGCTCGAGTCATTGTTTAATCAAGAGCACCTCAGCTTCACTCTGTTTCTTTTTATTATATATTATTTGTTTTTAATCAAAATAGATGTAAACTCTTACTTAAGGACATTTAGTTTGCCAGAGCACTGTAAATCATAAACAATTGCAATAAAAAAAATATATATACATGGCTTTTATCAAGGCAGGTTTTCTGATGGTAACAACAGTGGATCATCTCTACTTAATGGAGGTTATTTACTAAAGGAAAATCCACTTTGCACTGCAAGTGCACTTGAAAGTGCAGTCTTCTCTAAATCTAAGGGGTAGATCTGAAATGAGTGGAAGCTCTGCTGATTTTTTTTACTTTCAATAGATTTTTATGAAATGTATCAAAGACAACATTTCGACACAGGTACAGAAAAACTTATGGAGACATAAAAGAATGTTAATAAAAAAATAACAGCTGCCAAATACTCTGTATTATCCATCAAAATCCCACATGTTCCTGGTAGAGTGTCTATCTCAACCACATAAAAGGGAGGAAGAGATGACACCCCCCCCCCCCCACAAGGGATCTAGCTGTGCTGGGAGAGAGGGTCAGCCCCCCTTAAAGATGGTAGATTAAGAGATAGGATTGATATAGGTTTTAATATAAGACAGTTTCAAAATATACCAATATTGATTGCAGAGTGTATGTATGGTGGTCATCCTAGAGTCAGGTCAGGAGACCTAACCAGCTTAAAATAATTTGTATTAATTGTGACGTAAACCACAGGTGTGCTGAAGACTGTGTCCATATTAAAAGGACGCAGGTACACTCTGTGTGGTGTGATGGCAAAGCCCATGTGCCCCCGCTGGCTGTCGCGAACCAGAGGGGGTCGTTTATGTAGGTGCCCGTTGGCTAGAAGGTATTAAGCCTAAAGTCAGGGCACCGGTCAAACCGTGGTCCCAGAGGACATCCTGTCATGGTGCCTCTCTGACCCACGATAGATGGGGGGTGCAGTCGTGTCCTTAAAAGGAGTCCTGTGTTTTGGCCATGTAAGGCAACTTAACAAAAACCAATCAATCAGTAAGCAAAGGTGATAAGAGAGACCTAAGGAGGTGAGGAAATGAGGAGAAGAAAAAAAGGAGAAAGAGATAGGAGAAGAAATTACAAGAAGAGGCGATAATATAATCTTCAGCGACGGTGTGAAGCCCGCTCCCCTACACGGATCCAGGAGAGGGAGGGGTAGCAGGTGGCAGGGAAATGTATCTAGTCCAAGGTTCCCAGATAGCATCATGTTTGGCAACAGTATCCAAAAGGATGCTTGTTGTCTTTTTCTGAGTCATTATCAATGAAATTTTCCTTTTAACCAAGGTGAAAGATACTGAAGGTTGTTTCCAGGCTCGGGCGATCGTTAATTTGGTTCCAAGTAGGATAAACAAAATGAGGCATTGGGCTAATTTCGGTGTCCCCGGGCAAGTGAAGTTAAGGAGAGCTATTTGAGGAGTCTGAGGGATGGGTCTTTCCGTAAGTTTCCTAATGACGTGGAATACTCTATTCCTGAGTCCTCTAATCTTGGGGCAATCCCACCAGGTGTGTAGCATCAACCCAATGTGACCGCAATTTCGGAAGCACAGGGGAGATGCATTCGGATAGATTTTAGCGATTCTTAGTGGGACAAGGTACCACCGTATCAAGACTTTTAGGTTAGCCTCGATAAGTGTTGTATTCAGTAAGCCCTTGGAGGCTGAGGCGGAAGCTTTGTGCCACTCCCCCAGGCTCCAGCTCTGGCCCAGGTCTTTCTCCCACTCCCCCATATAGAGAGATTTAGATTCCGCCGTGGCAAGTGATCGGTATATCACTGTTATCCCTCCCCGCTGCTCCATTGCCTGACCACACCACATTTCATATGCGATAACCTTCAGAGGGGTGGGTGTAGAGGACCCTAGAGAGTGGATAAAGTGAGAGATTTGGTGGAATCTGAACCTTTCTGTCCTGGGCATGTCAAGCCTGCTAGAACAGTGGGCGTAGGTCAAGGGCCCCACAGCACTGACAAAGTGTCCTATCCTATAGAGCCCCTTGTCCAGCCACCACTGAAATGCCCTGATGTCCATACCCGGGGGAAAAAGGGGGTTTTGAAAATTGTGTGAGAGTGGGTGCCAATGAGAAAATAGAAGTGGGTTCTTTTTTAGGGAATCCCATAGGGCCAATGAGTTGGAAAGTGTAGGAGCCATGATGGCAGATCTGGCTTTGGCAGGGCACCAGAGGAGAAAATCAAGGGTGTATTGGGGAATTGCCTGCCGCTCCATATGTACCCAGTCTGGGTGTGCTATTTTAGAGTAGATGACCGAGATTTGAGATAACTGAGCTGCTTGATAGTACTAAATAAGGTTCGGCAGTCCAATTCCTCCCTGAACCCTGGTTTGAAAAAGGGTTTTCTTGGCGACCCTATGCCCCTTAGTGCCCCACACAAAGTGGATTATCTTGGATTGAAATCGCCTGATTTGATCCCTAGGGATCGGGTGGGTAGTGACCTGAACAAGTATAGAATGCGTGGTAATAGGGTCATTTTAACTGAGTTGACCCTGCCTAGCCATGATAGTCCCAAGTTATCCCAGCATGTGAGATCATCTCCTAGTTTACGAAACATTGGGGGGAAGTTAGCGGCGTACAGGCGGTCGACTGAAGACGTCAAGTTAATTTCTAGGTAGGGGATTTCTTTCTTGGTCCACTGAAATTGGAAATTATCTTTGAGTTGTGGGAACATACTGGCGGGTAGGTTGACGTTTAGCGCTAGGGATTTTGTGTAGTTCACCTTAAGTCCAGAGATTTTGCCAAAGTCACCGAGCAGTTGAAATGTGATATAAATGGGAAGCTGCGCTGACCAAAATAAAACTATGTGAACACTGTAATATATAGCAGCTAGCACACAAACAAACCAAGTTATATTGAATACATAAAAATAAACGTGCAGCGCTAACCAAAAAAGGAAAAGTGAAAAGAAAAAAATAAAAATAAGACAATAATTGAAAGTAACTAAAAGTGATGTTACTCAACACAATATACACCTGTGAGGTATACCAAAAGTGTCCAAAGTGAATACACTAAATTTAAGAATGTCCAGAGGCAATAATTGACCTCAACATATTAGAGCCAAAAGACCGCAATTAATAGGTGTACATGGAAGGAGTCTTCTCAGACAGGGGAGGTGCTTGGAAATAAGGTGTTGACTGAAGACTGGATATCACAGCAATCGGAGGCAAAACGACATAAACTTGTAGAGTTAAATACTCTTACCAGATCCTGTGGGACATATCTGCCATACGGCAGTACGTCTATCAGAGCTTGTGGGAATGATCTCCCATGTATTCTCCCCGGAGGTTCTCCCTATGGTCACAATCTCCAATGGGTGAAGTTAGCCTGAGTCACGGTCACCGATAGCCAGGACAATCGCCGGTGGGGGTTGTCAGCTCGCTCACACACTCTCCGATTCTCGGCAGGTTCAAGGGGTCAGAAACACCCCATCATGGAAGTATTCATGGAGGAAAGAGAAAAAAAGGGGCTCCACATGGCGTAGGTCAAAAATTTCAAAGGGATTTATTGAATAAAAACCTTACAAATTAAAAGTGATCACTGAATAAAAGACAATGGCAATGTGGGAAGCTCAAACGCCCTACGCGTTTCGACTAAAAAGCCTTCAACTGGGGCATAAAAAAAGTCACCGAGCACCCTGCAGATATTTGGTAGCGAAGTTAATGGCGAGGTGATAAAGAGTAGGACATTGTCCGCAAAAAGGGCACACTTGTGAGTATTAAGCCCACACCGCACTCCATGGATATCAGGGTTGTCCCTAATAGCAATGGCTAGGGTCTCGATGACAATGGCAAAAATCAGTGGAGATAAGGACACGCCTGCCTTGTACCTTTTCGGATTGAGAAGGATTCCGAGTAATATCCATGCAATTGAATTTTTGCCTCTGGGTTGGAGTAGAGGGTTCCTATTATGTTCATAAAAGAATGTCCAATGCCCCATCTTTGCAGGATTGGAACCAGATAAGACCAGGATACGGAGTTGAAAGCTTTCATAAGATCTAAGGATAGTAAGAGCCCTGTTTGGTGGGAGCCCCCATCCCATCCTGACCTCAGAAGAGAGATTACATTGATAGCCCTCCTGATCTGACCTGGGCCCTGTCTCCCAGGCATGAAGCCTACCTGGTCCTTATGTATATAAAGGCTGATAAAGTTGGAGATTCTATCCGCTAAAATTTTTGTCAAGATTTTAAGGTCATTATTAATTAATGAAATAGGGTGGTAGTTAGAGGGGCAACTAGGGTCCTTGCCAGGTTTAGGGATAACTGTAATGAAAGCAGAATTCAAGTCCTTATCAAGCGGTGTTCCCGCTTGTAGTTGGTTGTAAAAGCGCGCCTGATAAGGGGATAAGGTGGTGGAAAAATGTTTGTAGTATGGAATTGAGAAACCATCTGGGCCAGGGGCTGAGTCATTTTGAAGGTTTTTAATTACTTGGGACACTTCATCAGCTGATATTGGTGAATCTAAGTCGTCCCTATGTTGGTCTGTGATCTTGGGGATATTTAGTGAAGCAAGAAATGTGTCCTGTAAGTTAGGGGAGGAAACCATCCCTTCACTATTATACAAGGAGCTATAAAAGTTCTGAAAAACTTCCAAGATTTTTTGAGGGTTTTGCGATAGGGTGCCATCGCGAAGCTTAATTTTGGGTAAGGTATAGTATTGAATTTTAGGGGTCAGCCTCTTTGCCACTAGAGTGCCTGTTTTGTCTTTCTGGTGATAAAACCGGCCTCATTGCCAGCGTAGACTTTTTTCAGCTAGGGCAGTGAGGGCAAGGTTCAGGGCTGTACGTGCTGTGTCAAGTTTTTCCGCAGAACCTGGGGATGGGTAACGTTTGTGCAGTTTACTTATTATCGAAAATTCCTTCTTCAGCCTCTCAATATCTGCCTTGCGAGCTTTACGGAGCCTAGAGGCTATTTGGATAATCTTACCCCGAATAAAGGCCTTATGCGCTCCCCACAGTGTTATGGGGGAAACATTTTGGATATCGTTAAGTAAGAAGTATTCCTGTAGGACTTTGTCAATTCCAAGTACATGTGTGGAATTGCTAAGAATTGAGGCATTAAGTCTCCAGCAAAACCCCTTTTGGTGTCCCGATGGTCTGTTCAATGTAAGGAGGAGCAAGGAGTGGTCCGACCAGGCAGAATCTTTTATAACAGACTTAGTCACCAGCGGGATATGGGTCTATAGTAGAAAGAAGCGATCTATTCTAGCATAGGTATTTTGAGGGCTAGAGAAGTGTGTATAGTCCCGTGCATGTGGATTCATCTCTCTCCACACATCCACCATGCCCTGGTGAAAAATTTGTCTGGCTACATTGAGGCTCTGCCTGGTGGGACGGATATGGTCCTTGCCTGGGGGGACTTATCTAGCCCTGCTTTAAAAGCAGTGTTAGAGTCTCCTTCATACACGACCAGGCCCTTGGTAAGTGGGTTCAGGGTGTGAAAGAGGGTCTTGAAAAATTTTGATTGCCCCCTATTTGGAGCATAATATGAGATAAATGAGTAGAGCTGTTAGCTCTGCTGATTTTATCATCCAATCATGTGCAAGCTAAAATGCTGTTTTTTATTGTCCTTGCATGTCCCCCTCAGATCTATGGCGACTTTACTTCCAAGTGCACTTTAAGTGCACTTTCAAGTGCTCTTGCAGTGCAAAGTGGATTTTTAGTTAGTAAATAACCCCCAATGCATGTTGAGATGTCTATGTGTAGGGACAAATCATTGTCATCCCACAATAGGAACTGTCTAAATAAGGACCTCCATCACAAGATCATCAGGTATTATTTTAACAACTTCTATAACGGCCACTTTTACTTCCTTCCTGCCCAGGCCAATTTTCAGCTTTCAGCGTTGTCACATTTTGAATGACAAATGCTTGGTCATGCAATACTATACCCAAATTAAATTATAATTTTTTTGAGACAGATAGGGGGTTAATTACGAAAGGCAAATCCACTTTGCACTACAAGTGCAAACTACAAGTGCAAAGTACACTTGAAATTGCACTGAAAGTGCACTTGGAAGTGCAGTCACTGTAAATCTGAGGGGTTGATCTGAAATGAGGGGAAGCTCTGATGATTTTATCATCCAATCATGTGCAGGCTAAAATGCTGTTTTTTATTTTCTTTGCATGTCTTTGCATGTCCCCCTCGGATCTACAGCGACTGCACTTCCAAGTGCACTTTCAGTAGTGCAAAGTGATTTGCCTTTCGTAAATAACCCCCACAGAGCTTTCTTTTGGTGGTATTTAATCACCACTGGGTTTTTATTTCTTTGCTTAACAAACGAAAAAAGACTGAAAATTGTGAAAAAAAGGTTTTCCTCAGTTTCTGTTATAAAATGTTGTAAATATATTTTTCTCCTTCACTGATGTGCGCTGATGAGGCTGCATTGATGGGCACTGAAGAAGCTGCACTGATAGACACTGGTGAGGCTGCACTGATGGGCACTGATGAGCCTGTACTCATTGGCACTTATGAGGCAGCACGGATGGGCATTGATGAGGTTGCACTGATGGGCACTGATGAGGCTGTACTCATTGGCACTGATGAGGCAGCACTGATGGGCACTGGTGAGGCTGCACTGATGGGCACTGGTGAGGCTGCACTGATAGGCACTGGTGAAGTTGTACTCATTGGTACTACTGATTAGGTTGCACTGATGGGCACTCATGAGCCTGTACTCATTGGCACTTATGAGGCAGCACTGATGGACATTGATGAGGTTGCACTGATGGGCACTGATGAGGCTTTACTCATTAGCACTGACGAGGCAGCACTGATGAGGTTGCACTGATGGACACTGATGAGGCTGTAGTCTTTGGCACTGATGAGGCAGCACTGATGGGCACAGATGAGGCAGCACTGATGTACATTGATGAGGTTGCACTGATGGACACTGATGAGGCTTTACTCATTAGCACTGATGAGGCAGCACTGATGAGGTTGCACTGATGAGGCAGCACTGATGGGCACTGATGAGGCAGCACTAATGGGCACTGATGAGGCAGCACTGATGGGCACTGATAGGGAGGCACTGATGAGCCTGCACTGATGGGCACTGATAGGGAGGCACTGATAATCAAGGCACCTTTGAACTACTGAATGCAATGCCCCACAGCCAATTCTTTACATACAAGAGTTCTTCTAGAATTTCTATGCTGATCAAGACTAAATTGACAATTACAGTTTTCTCTATAACCTCTAAAAATACTACACCTGCTCTGCTACTGATGTGAGGAGTGCTAAGAAAAATCTTAACATCTCTCAAAGCTATCAAAACATTGTCGAAGTTGTAGGGATAACAGGATACAACTACAACAATGACACCAATGATCAATAGAACAGGATAGGAATACAAAGAAAGCATAACAGCAACCAGTAGAGCCTGCATTAGTGTCATACAACATTGCAGAGTTGTAGATGTTATCTGAGACATGACATTGCTGCTTCCAAGGATGAGGACATACCTGAAGAATAAAGCCATGCATTCAATTTAAGTCAATTAACCTCTTCAGCCCTGGAAGTTTTAACCCCCTTCATGACCAGACCATTTTTGCAATATGGCACTGAATTACTTTACCTGACAAATACACGGTCATGCGGCGCTGTACCCAAATAAAATTATGGTCCCTTTTTTCCCCACAAATAGAGCTTCCCTTTGGTGGTATTTGATTTATTTATTTCAGGTACTTATATAGCGCTGTCAATTTACGCAGCTCTTTACATATACATTGTACATTCACATCAGTCCCTACACCCTCAAGGAGCTTACAATCTAAGGTCTCTAACTCACATTCATACATACTAGGGACAATTTAGACAGGATCCAATTAACCTACCAGCATGTCTTTGGAGTGTGGGAGGAAACCGGAGTACCCGGAGGAAACCCACGCAGGCACAGGAAGAACATGCAAACTCCAGGCAGGTATTGTCGTGGTTGGGATTTGAACCAGCAACCCTTCTTACTGCTAGGCGAAAGTGCTACCCACTACACCACTGTGCCACCGATCATCTCTGTATATCATATAGTGAAGTAGCGCTAATATTAATTAAAAAAAAAAAAAACAAGGAATTTCTCAGATGCTCATGGCAAATATAAACTCATATAAAAGTGTTCAAAGTCCTAAAAGGTGCATCCCATAATATATGTCTGAGCAACAATGCAATGAAATCCAGTAAAGTGTATCACATAAAACTAAACTAAAAGTAAATAGTTTCCCAGTAGTAATCAGCATCCAAAAAAATCAGGTGACTCAGAGAGATGATCAGTTTCAAAGTGAAAAATATAAATCAGAGTAGATAACCGAAGAGATGAGGGGGATATGGACAAGTGAAAGAATCCAAATTAAAGATGTAAGATGGTAAACATGTCTTTCTGCAATCCTCCCCCGGTAATTCTAGCCTCTCACCTTATAGATAGACCCCAACGGGTCTAATGGGGCAACATTGAACAACCAGCCTGTTGTTGAAACTTTCCTCACAGTTTTCAAGGGATCACTGCAACTTTTGTTCGGTCTCCACAGTCTTTTCCTAGAAGAAAGTTTCCTCCCAATCCTATAGGTGAGGCAACAATAAACGACCACGATACCCTTGATGAAGTCATGTGTGTTGTGACGCAACTAGTCGAGAGGAGCTTGGTGACGTGACCGGAAGTCTTTTCATTTGTTTGACACGTTTTTTTGCTGCCTGGCCTGCTGTTGCCATTTTTATTGTAAAGGAGTTTTTAGATTTTTTTTAATAAATTATTTTTGAACTACTACTTTTTAACTACTTTTTTTTAACTACTATTACTTTTGAATTACTTTTTTTTAATAAATTACTTTTGAACCTTTAAACCTACTACACTATGGAAAGCCTTCTTTTTTATCTTCTATCTTGCGGATTGGGAGAAACTTTTTTCTAGGAAAGGACCGTGGAGATCGGAGAAAAAGTTGCAGCAGTCCCTTGGACCTTGTGAGGAAAGCTTCAACAACAACAAGCTGGTCGTTTATTGTTGCTAGCACTACTGGGGGAGGATTGCAGAAAGACATGTTTACCATCTTACATCTTTAATTTGGACTCTTTCACTTGTCCTTATCCCCCTCATCTCTTCAGTTATCTACTCTGATTTATATTTTTCGCTTTGGAACTGATCATCTCTCTGAGTCACCTGATTTTTTTTTTTTTGGATGCTGATTACTCCTGGGAAACAATTTAATTTTAGATTAGTTTTATGTAATACACTTTACTGGAATTCATTGCATTATTGCTCAGATATATATTATGGGATGCACCTTTTAGGATTTTTATATGAGTTTATATTTGCCATGAGCATCTGAGAAATTCCTTGTTTTGTTTTTTTTTGACGTGCTGTCTTAGCACTACTTCACTATACGATATACATCTTTAGAGGTGTTGGTTACACTATAGAAGTTTAGCTGCTTTTTTCATTTAGCACTTTGTATGTATGCACTTTATTAATTAGCACTTTATTTGTATTGATACACTGTTGGTAGCGCATTAGTACTTTGCCATATCAACTTGATCACCTCTGCGTTTTTTATTTTTTGTGCTGTAAACAAAAAAAGAGCGACAATTTTGAAAAAAAAAATATATACTTTTTAGTTTATGCTATAAAATGTTCTCAACAAAAATGTGTAAAAATAAAATGTATTCATCAGTTTAGGCCAATGTGTATTCCGCTACATGTTTTTGGTAAAAAAAAAAAACAAAAAAAAATCCAAATAAGCATATATTGATTAGTTTGCGCAAAAGTTATAGCATCTAAAAACTATTGGATATATATATGCTTAACAGAAACACAAGATCTCCATCTTCCCCTCTCACAGAATGGAGGTTTGCCATGTTTACATAGGCAGATCCCCATTCTGCCTCTCTTGAGAACAATTGCAGGGTAGCGGCGAACATCAGGTCTGCCAGACCCGCTGATTGGTTGCCGCTGTGTCCAATCACAGCGGGAGCTGGTCGCCAGTGGCGCACACGTGCACCCCAGACCCAGTGCACAAAATTTCGTACAGGTACATGTATTTGCGCAGGAGGGCCACCCTGCCACAGTATATCTGCATGTGGCAGCCCAGAAGGGGTTAATGATTCATAAACCATCATTCAGCAGCAGTTTACCCACCACAACATAATGATGGGAGGCTTTCTTTTGCTTTCCCAAAGGCTACATGTTGATAATCGTATCATTAGCAACATATTGATTTTGGTGTGCTGCAAAATAAGGTGACTGATAGTGGCTAAATTTCTCAGTAGCAAAGAGATTTATTCACCCATGTAGCCATTACCTATATCAAGATGGAGTTATTTGATAAAGAGATCTAAAAATTGAAATGGTAAATATAAGACCTTATAATAAACAAGGGGTAGGGGGACATTGTCAGTTAAAGGTTAAAAGAAATAGCAAATAAAAATGATAACAATATAGCATATACAATTGCGACACAAGTCATATTGCAATTGAATGGTATTAAAAATTACCTTTCCTTTGCAAGCTGCAGCTCTGTAATTTTCTGTAAAACGCAACGCAGTACGGCTACCTGGAGGCATTCTGTACACAGAATGTGTACAGAGTGCCCCCCAGATATGTAATTTCCTGCTTGTGTGATTGGATTACTGATTTTCCCAGAAATTTGCACTAAGATACAAATCAGATTTTGGGAATACCCTGCAACAAAAATGTCATTTTTGGTTAGATACTCTCAAAGGGAGATCAATTTTAAAGGGATGCAGGCCCTGCAATTTTTCTCATTAAGGTGCAGTAGCTGATTGATCATTATGAAATCACCTAGATTCCCACATGGACACAGAAAACACAGTGATTTCTTAAGAATAACAAAAGGTAGGTAGCTGCAACGTTTGCTAAAATCCCTGCATGACCACCCACAGAGGAATGATTTTTTTTCCCAACAAAAGTGGAATTACACTTTAAAATCAACACTTTTAGTGAACATCCAGTTGTAACGTATACTGTATTGTTTCACCCTGTTAAGCACAATAAAAATATATTTGACTCTAAAATCAACCCTTTTAAAAATACTGGTAAACAGATGTATTTTTAACTATTTTGATTACCATAGTGAACAGGTAAGGCAATGGTCCCCAGGGAGGGGTGCCTTTTTTTTTTTAGGCACATTCACAACCATCTAGCAATTTGGGATAACAAATGATATATCAACTGTAATGCCCTGTACACACGATAGGATTTTCCGATGGAATATGTGTGATTGGACCTTGTTGTCGGAAATTCCGACCGTGTGTAGGCTCCATCACACATTTTCCATAGGAATTTCCATCACACAAAATTTTGAGATCTGGTTCTCAAATTTTCCGACAACAAAATCCGTTGTCGGAAATTCCGATCGTGTGTACACAATTCCGACGTACAAAGTGCCACGCATGCTCGGAATCAAGCAGAAGAGCAGCACTGGCTATTGAATTTAATTTTTCTCGGCTCGTCGCACGTGTTGTACGTCATTGGATTCTTGACGTTTTGAATTTCCGACCAACTTTGTGTGACCGTGTGTATGCAAGACAAGTTTGAGCCAACATCCGTCTGAAAAAATCCCATGGATTTTGTTGTCGGAAAATCCTATCGTGTGTACAGGGCATAAGAGATAATAATGTTAGGCTAGGGAATTAATTGTGATTGCTTAAACTGATATTAAAGGCATTTTTTTTTTTTAATAACAAACATGTTATATTTACTTGCTCTCTGTAAAGGTTTAGCACAGAGCAGCCCTGATCCTCCTGTTGAGGTGCTCCTGGCCCCTCCCTTTTGTTGAGTGCCCCAAGCAGTTTGTTTATGGGGGACACCTGAGCAGGCTTGCTCCTATTTGTGTAAATTCACAGATGGAGTGTGGCTCAGCCCCGCCCTTACTCTCTCCTCATTGGTTCATTGGTTCACTGGCTGTGATTGGCAGGAGCCAATGAGGAAAAAGAGACCCAGGAAAGTTGCTGCTCTCATGCACATCGCTGAATCAAGGTGGAGCTCAGGTAAGCATTAAGGGGCCAGAAGGAGCTGCCGCACACAGAAGGTTTCTTACCTTCATGCATAGAATGCATGAAGCTAAAAGACAAACCCTGAGGCTTTACAACCACTTTAAAAAAATTGCAAACTCCAAACATAGCACTCACACCACATTGAAGTCTATTGGAGACAAATCTTGTCATTTTTGTCTGGCCTTTTTATACTGTTGGCGCAGAGTGTACGCAAATATGCAGCCTCTTGGTGCCGAGCAGCCACATATTTCGTGCAATAGCGCCAACAGTGCTGTGCTGAGAGAGCGTGCCTCGCATGCTCCCGGCACACTGACTGGCACCTGTCACGGCGGTCACGTGGCCATAAGCCCCGTCCTGCCTCCCGGCATAGAAAACCCCTTAAAGGGCCAGCGGAAGCCGCGCCAAGGTGTTAAAGGCATTTTGCAAACTCTTGGCAAAATAGTCATAGGAGGCTGAGCACTGACATGTACCAATGCAAAAAAAAAAAAAATCATGGGGACCTTCTTTTAATAAAGCTTTAACGCCAACATTAAAAATACACATTTCCTAAAAATAACTTGCTTGAGGGAGGCCTTAAACTAGCATCTGAATTGGCACACTTCTAGGATGTACTCAGTCTCCAGCAACAGTGACACATAAAAAAAAGTCTTAAAGACTATTGACAATAAATGTTGCTTCCTTCCTTGTTAGCTGTTTATAAGCAAAGCAGTTGGGGGATCCTAGTGACATCAATGACCAAGTATGGTCAATCTGTGGTCAATGATGTCAGCTAGAATCCCTGATTAGCCTGCTGGGGAACTGTCTTTTGTGTGGAGGTGGAGAATTTGATGTGGGAAAAAAAGTCAGGAAAGGTTCATTGTGATTTTTGATGAATCTTCATTGCTGGACAATGTGACTGACGTTTAATTTACATTAGGGGGCATTTTTTTTTTTTTTTTTTTTTGTTTTTTATAAAATATTTTTTTCTATGGTGTGTTTATTTAATATTTAATCATTTTTTTTTGGCAAATGATCAACCATGGGCACTGTGTGTGTAGGAAGGCTGATTTCTGGGGGCCCCCTTATTCTAAAGGGGGCTTCCAGATTCTGATGAGTTGTCCCCCTGCAAACCCCCGCATTCATCAGGGATGTTGGAATGAGGCCCTTGTCTGGTCTGCTAGGAGAGGCCTTCCTTGGCATAGTACACTTCCCACGTTGAGGCAATGTAGCCTGGTATGGTTCACAAAGAGGGGATTCACTCTTGCTGCCCCTCCCTTACCTCGTTAGCCAGGCTGCATGTCTAGATAAGGGTCTGCATCAAATGAAAAACCTAGTGCCAAAGTACCTCAATAAGCAGGGTGACTCTGCAGGTACTCAGTAGCGATTTGTGCCAACGTCCCCAGAAATCGAATTATAGATAGAAAAACTCTAGGCATGGGACTTTAAGGGCACAATAGTATTAAACTACAAAAAATATATTTAATAGGGATATTTTATTATAAAAATATAAAAAAACATTGGACACACATAGATTGTTTAAAAACACTTCAGCCTAGATATAAATCCTAGTAGTAGTACACCGTATGGGTCCCATCCTGCAAATTTATGTAGCATAAAGAAGGCTATAAACGTATACATATATCGCTTAGTCCATATATAGGAGAAATACTTCCCCTGAAAATTGAACAGTAGGCAAGCACATAATTATAGCATACAAGATGCAGCAGGTTTGGTAATCCACGGTGAGGTGTTCTCTAGTTGCTCTACATGTTTCGCGTTACACAGAACGCTTCCTCAGGAGCTAGAGATTCAATTGAGTGTGGTAGGATTGCATAAATCAGTCAATAGTGATTGTATGCAAATGGTCACAATTTGATCATAGATATAGGGTATCTGAGTTAAATTGAGAACAGCAATCGGCCACAACCTGGAACCTCTCAGAAAAATGTAGCATCAGGTATCCATAAGAGGGAAAGCACGGGCTTTATCGTTGTAGTGCCTCGGGTAGATGAGAAGAAGCAACAAGGTTGTGCCGTCCGGTCTATGCAGGGACCGGTGCTGTGTTTTTCTATCTATAATTAGATAAGGGTCTGGTATGAACTTCTTATTTTTTTATTTTTTTGGGGGGTGGGGGGCACGCTGCTGTTTTTTGCATGGGGCTTCCCTTAAGAACCCACACTCAATATCTAATACAAGGGCCTGGTGTTGCTTTTGGGGGTGACCCTTGCAATTTAATTTTGCGAGTCCCCTTCAAAATGCACACTGGACCCTTATCCAGCCTAGCATTCAGCCTGGCTAATAAGGAATGGAGGGGGCAGTGAGCATGCACCCCTCTCCTCCTGAAACATACTGGGCCATGTGTCCTGCAGAAGAAAACAAAAACTGAGTGGGGTGCCCCAAACTCCGCATCAGACACTTATCCTTAAACTGCATAGGGTACCTTCTAAAATATATATTAGTCTTTATCCAGGCTGTCCAGAAAATAGAGGAGAAGTGAGCATGGCTTTCCCCTGATGAACCATACCTGGCCACATGCCCTTGAGATCCTGGCATGGCACCTTGTGCCCATGTTGATAAGGATAAAGGCCTCATACCCACATCCCTGTCTTGGTGGATGTGAGGATCTGTGGGGTGGGGAACTTATTAGTGTCTGGAAGCCCCCTTTAAAATATTGGGGCCATCAGATATCTGCCCACACTCCATGCATGAACGAATAAGTGGTACATTCTGCCCCTTGTTACTCATTCACAAAGAAAAAGTGACAAAGCAAATAAACACACATGCCAAGTATTTTATTTTAAAAAATGATGTTAATCTATAATCAGTTAGGTCATCCAGAGATGTACAGTATCTCACAAAAGGGAATACACCCCTCCCATTTTTGTAAATATTTTAGTCTATCTTTTCATGTTACAACACTGAAGAAATTACACTTTGCTACCATGTAAAGTAGTGAGTGTACAGCTTGTATAACAGTGTAAATGTGCTGCCCCTTCAAAATAACTTAACACACAGCCAATAATGTCTAAACTACTGGCAAAAAATGTGAGGGCACCCCTAAGTGAAAATGTCCAAATTGGGCCCAATTAGCCATTTTCCCTCCCCGGTGTCCTGTGACTTATTGGTGTTACAAGGTCTCAGGTGTGAATGGGGAGCAGGTGTGTTAAATTTGGTGTTATCACTCTCATTCTCTCATACTGGTCACTGGAAGTTCAACATGGCACCTCATGGCAAAGAACGCTCTGAGGATCTGAAAAAATGAATTGTTGCTTTACATAAAGATGACCTAGGCTATAAGAAGATTGCAAAGACCCTGAAACTGAGCTGCAGCAGGATGGCCAAGACCATACAGCGGTTTAACAGGACAGGTTCCACTCAGAAAAGGCCTCGCCATGGTCAACCAAAGAAGTTGAGTGCACATGCTCAGTGTTATATCCAGAGGTTGTCTTAGGGAAATAGACGTATGAGTGCTGCCAGCATTGCTGCAGAGGTTTAAGGGGTGGGGGGGTCAGCCTGTCAGTACTTAGACCATACGCCGCACACTGCATCAAATTGGCCTGCATGGCTGTTGTCCCAGAAGGAAGCCTCTTCTAAAGATGATGAACAAGAAAGCCCGCAGTTTGCTGAAGACAAGCAGACTAAGGACATGGATTACTGTGTTTACTGTGGATTACAAGTGTGTCTTGCCTACAGTCAAGCATGGTGGTGGGAGTGTCATGGTCCGGGACTGCATGAGTGCTGACGGCACTGGAGAGCTGCAGTTCATTGAGGGAACCATGAATGCCAACATGTAATGTGACATACTGAAGCAGAGCATGATCTCCTCCTTTCGGAGACTGGACCGCAGGGCAGTATTCCAACATGATAACGAATCCAAACACACCTCCAAGACAACCACTGCCTTGCTAAAGAAGCTGAGGGTAAAGGTAATGGACCGGCCAAGCCTGTCTCCAGAACTAAACCCTATTGAGCATCTGTGGGGTGTAGGAGCGCAAGGTCTCTAACATCCACCAGCTCTGTGATGTCATCATGCAGGAGTGGAAGAGGACTCCAGTGGCAACCTGTGAAGCTCTGGTGAACTCTATGCCCAAGAGGGTTAAGGCAGTGCTGGAAAATAATGATGGCCACACAAAATACTGACACTTTGGCCCAATTTGTACATTTTCAGTTAGGTGCGTACTCACTTTTGTTGCCAGTGGTTTAGACATCAATGGCTGTGTGTTGAGTTATTTTGAGGGGGACAGTAAATTTACACTGTTATGCAAGCTGTACACTCACTACTTTACATTGTAACAAAGTGTAATTGCTTCAGTGTTGTCACATGAAAAGATAAATAAAATATGTACAAAAATGTGAGGGGTGTACTCACTTTTGTGAGATACTGTAATGCCCTGTACACACGATTGGACTTTCCAGCAGACTAGGTTCGACGGTCTTCCCGACGGTCTTTCGGCGGACTTCCGACGGACTTTCCAAATGAACGGACTTGCGCACACACGACCGGACTTTTCGGTAGAATAGGTCCGAGGGTCTTCCCGAAGGACTTTCGACGAAGTTACGGCGGACTTCCGAACTAACGGACTTGCCCACACACGGACTAAAATCCTTCATTTTGAACGTGATGAGGGACGACGGGACTAGAAAAGGAAGTCAATCTCGCCGCTTTTATCGGCGAGATTAACCTTGTGAGCCCCGTCACAGAGCATACCAGGCCCTCAGGTCTGGTACGGATTTTAAGAGAAACCCCCCTACACCGAAAAAACTGCATGGTGGTCCCCATACCAGACCCTTATCCGAGCACACAGCCCGGCGGGTCAGGAAAGGGGGTGGGGACGAGCGAGTGCCCCCCTCCCTCCTGAACCGTACCAGGCGGCATGCCCTCAACAAGGGGGTTGGGTGTTTTGGGGAAGGGGGACGCCCTGCGACCCCCCAACCCCAAAGCACCTTGTCCCCATGTTAATGAGGACAAGGGCCTCTTCCCAATAACCCTGGCTGTTGGTTGTTGGGGTCTGCGGGCGGGGGCTTATCGGAATCTGGGAGCCCCCTTTAATAAGGGGGCCCCCAGATCCTGGCCCCCCACCCTATGTCAATGAGTATGGGGTACATTGTACCCCTACCAATTCACCTGGAGAAAAAAGTGTCAATAAAAAAACACACTGGACAGGTTTTTAAAGTAATTTATTAGGCAGCTCCGGGGTCTTCTTCCAACTTCGGGGGTCTCTTCCGACTTCTCTGCTCTCTCCAGCCTCTTCTCCCAGTGTCCGGTTCTTCTCCTGCTCTCTGGCCTCTTCTCCGCTCTCTGATTCTTTTCCCGCTCTCCGGTTCTTCTGCCAGGCTCCTCCGCTATCTTCTGCTCTTTTGCCGCTCTCTTGCTAGTTGTGGCCCGGTCGTATGGGGCACAATGTGAGGGCTCCCGATTCCGATAAGCCACCCGCCCACAGACCCCCAACAACCAACAGCCAGTGTTGTCAGGAAGAGGCCCTTGTCCTCATCAACATGGGGAGAAGGTGCATTGGGGTGGGGGGGCTGCAGGGCGCCCCCCTTCCCCGAGGCACCCACCCTCCCGTGTTGAGGGCATGCAGCCTGGTACGGTTTAGGAGGGGGGGCGCTTGTTCGTCCCCACCCCCTTTCCTAACCGGCCGGGCTGCGTGCTCGGATAAGGGTCTGGTATGGATCCCGGGGGGACCCCCACGCCGTTTTTTTGGCGTAGGGGGTTCCCCTTGAAATCCATACCAGGCCTAAGGGATATTGTTGCCTCCTTCTCGCACTCGCTGCAATAGGAAAATGTGTTTTTCCTATTGCAGTGAGCGTGAGATGTACAGTACCCTGTCTCCGAGAACCAGCACGATGGGAAATATTCTCACGGGCAGGTGCTGTAGCTGCCCTTGCGTTGTATTTGGTCCATCGGACCAGCATACAGACGAACGGGCTTCCTGATAGGAACTGGGTCCGGCGGAGTTCCGGCGGGAAGATTTGAAACGTTTCAATTCTAAAGTCCATCGGATTTTTGACCGAAAAGGTCCGTCGCAAGTCCGATGAAGCCCACACACGGTCGACGGATTCGGTTCATCGGACCAGTCAAAAAGTCTGCTCGTGTGTACAGGGCATAAATCTACAACTTTCATACTTTCTGCCGACACAAGCATGATAACCCATGCCAGTGATCTGCTGAATTTTCACCACTCATTGCTGCTGAAATGTGAACACCAGTACCGGGAAACCTATCTGACATCATTGAACATGTATGGTTATGACCATATTTGATCAATGATGTCACCCAGAATGCTTGCTTGTTAACAATTTGAAACAAAGCAGCAGGCAGGTGTCTGGAAACTTTATCTAGCGGTAGTAGTGATACTGCCACTAAATAAATGATTCCATCTGCAGTAGCTAGAGGTTCAGGCAGATTTCTGGTTACTGCAGAGGTCCACTACTGCAAATTCAGAGTTCAGCTTTAAATTGTTCTGCCTGTCCTGTCCTGCCTGCATATCCCCATCTGGCAGTTTCCAGAGATCATACGAAGCCTAGTGATATACTACAAAAATTTATTAAGAGAAAGACCAACAAACAATATCAGAATATGTTATAATATTTGTCATAACCTTACATATCACTAGGGATGAGCTTCGTGTTCGAGTCGAACCCATGTTCGACTCGAACATTGTCTGTTCAATTGTTCGCCGAATTGCGAACAATATGGGCCGCTCGCACCAAATTCGAGTGGCGCGTCACGGCCCATAATTCACTGCTGCATCGCAATGCATTGCTGGCTGATGATTGGCCAAGCCTGCACTATGACCCGCATGCTTGGCCAATCACAGCGCCGTCTGTACAGAGAGCTGTAATTGGCCAAAGCCAGGGTGGCTTTGGCCAATTATGGCTCAGGGGGTTTAGTACACGCCCCACACTATATAAGGCCGCCTGCACGCCGGCCCTGTGTAGTGTGTTCCGGCGTTGAGAGACAGAGAGACAGTGTCATTTGATTTAAGTTAGATAAATTAGGCAGGACAGTCAGTCAGTTAGCTGCACTTACAGTGTATTGTGTATATATATGCATCCCAGGTGTTGTGTGTGTATATATATATATATATATATATATATATATATATATATATATATATACTGCATTCAGTTTAGCTAGATCCGTTCCTGTTATTATCTTCCTACTGACAGGCAGGCAGGTGTTGTTACAGTATTTGAAGAAAATTGCTGGTGTTCTTCTGATCCTATTAGTCCTCTGCACAGTGTTCAGCTAAAGCTCCAAGTTAGTGCAGTGCGACCTCTGCACAGTGTTCAGCTAAAGCTACAAGTTAGTGTAGTGCGACCTCTGCACAGTGTTCAGCTAAAGCTACAAGTTAGTGTAGTGCGACCTCTGCACAGTGTTCAGCTAAAGCTCCAAGTTAGTGCAGTGCGACCTCTTCACAGTGTTCAGCTAAAGCTACAACTTAGTGTAGTGTGACCTCTGCACAGTGTTCAGCTAAAGCTACCTGTAGAAGGTTGGTGTTGTTTTCCTGATCCTATCACTACCGCAGGCAGCTACATTATTTACACGTTAGTGTAGTGCGACCTCTGCACAGTGTTCAGCTAAAGCTACAAGTTAGTGTAGTGTGACCTCTGCACAGTGTTCAGCTAAAGCTACCTGTAGAAGGTTGGTGTTGTTTTCCAGATCCTATCACTACCGCAGGAAGCTACATTATTTACACGTTAATGTAGTGTGACCTCTGCACAGTGTTCAGCTAAAGCTACCTGTAGAAGGTTGGTGGTGTTTTCCTGATCCTATCACTACCGCAGGCAGCTACATTATTTACACGTTAGTGTAGTGCGACCTCTGCAGAGTGTTCAGCTAAAGCTACCTGTAGAAGGTTGGTGGTGTTCTCCTGATCCTATAACTACCGTAGGCAGCTACATTATTTCAAATTAGTGTAGTGCGACCTCTGTACAGTGTTCAGCTAAAGCTACCTGTAGAAGGTTGGTGGTGTTTTCCTGATACTATCACTACCGCAGGCAGCTACATTATTTACACGTTAGTGTATTGCAACCTCTGTACAGTGTTCAACTAAAGCTACCTTTGGAGATAGTGAGAGAATATGGCAGCTTCTCAGGCTTTGTCATTAACTGGTCAAAATCAACGCTAATGCCTATAGACCAGCAGAGGGACCGACTACCAGTGGGAACGGAACAAATAACAATAGTTCATAGTTTTAAGTACTTGGGAGTGATGGTGTCCCCGAACCCGGCCGAGTATCTCCGGTTGAACCTGGAACCACTGCTCTCTAGGCAGAAACAAAAAAGCAACAGCTGGTGCAGGCTCCCCCTATCAGTTATAGGACGAGCAAACCTAATAAAAATGGTGTGGGCACCACAGCAATTATATATCTTCCATAACTCTCCGACATGGATACCAAAAAAATGGTTTAAGCAAATTGACACACTAATGAGGGAATTGATATGGAAAAAAAAGACACCCAGAATTAGCTTAGAAACATTGCAATACGAAAAGGATAGAGGAGGGCTTGCAATACCCAACTCTAGGCTATATTTCCTAGCATCACAATTCCAACAAATGGCAGGATGGGGTCGAAGGGGAAATGAGGACCCTACTTACCAATTGGTGACCATGATGGAACCCACACTAGAAGCGGCCTCTCATCTGGAAATGGACTTGCCAAGTATGAAGGGGGTAGAGCCAATAAGCACGCTTTTTAAAAAGGTATGGGATGAGGTTCGGAAAATCCTAAAGATAACAGGCGTGCTTTCATTCACGCCGATCTGGCACAATAGCAGATACTCTGAGATCCAGGGCCTACAAGGGTTCACACAATGGCAAGAAAAGGGGATTCAGTTCTTCCCACAATTATACGAGGGAGAGGCGTTGAAGACATACGAACAATTATGTAGGGAATTCCATTTGAATCCGAGGGGTTTTTTCCAGTACCTCCAATTGCGCCATGCGATACAGGCACAACAAATAACACACTCCCAGACAGTACCGGCAGCTTCACTTCTGAATGAGATCTTTTTGGCAGACACAAGGAAAGGGTTAATATCCAAGATATATAAGGAGTTGCTGAGGTCAGCTCAGGACCATACATTGTTAAAGTGCCGAAATAAATGGGTAGAGGACATAGGAGAAATAGATGAAAAACAATGGGAAATGGCGCTCGAGGCTATTCCAGTGGTGTCACTCTCCGCAACCCAAAGACTGTCACAATTACTCATTCTTCATAGGGCCTATAGGACTTCAGTACAGCTCTATAAATGGGGTCGAGGAGACTCCCCACTGTGCCCCAAGTGCAAGGTACACAGAGGGGACTTTATTCATCTAATTTGGAGGTGCCCAAAGCTGCATAGGTACTGGGATGAGGTTTCCCAACATATTTCAAGGTTGGCGCGGGTCCCCATCCCCCTTAACCCGACCGTATACCTGCTCGGAGCTATAAGTGTAAAGTCGTACCCGGGAGGGAAGTACCTTATGTTATCTAGACTGATGTACCTCACCAGGAAACTCATTGCAAAGTACTGGATGGCTCCAACTGTCCCTACAGCTAAGCAATGGATTGCCTACGTCAATTCGTCTCTCCCCAGAGAACGACTGGCTTACGCCCGTAGAAACGATCGGAGTAAATTTAACAAGATATGGCACCCTTGGCTGGGGGATGCGGTCCTGGCCCCACATCAACTGATTGTAGAGAGGCTTCAGATGTAGTGATTGGGGGGGGGTGTTGTAGAGAGGAAGAACGAGATTGAGATACCCGAGGGGAAGGAAAGCGAGAGTAAGTACACAGAGGGGGGAGAAGAAGGAGGAACAGGAAGATGGCCTGTAAAACTAATGACAACATAATCAGATAAATAAGAACATTGGATAGGAGGGAAACTCGCGGTGGTTGTATAGGTGGTGCAAGAACCATCAAAGGTAATATGAAAGGTCTGCTGTGACGGAGGGAGGTGGCGTAGGGAGGGGTGGAGGGGAGGGTTGGAACAAAATGAAGGGAAATGGAGGAATGAATTAGCAATTGAGATATGATTTTGTATGGAGGAAGGGCGGGAACACGAGAATAGGACTACATAAAATACACACTTTATACCATGTTTTGCTTTACAATACAATATGAATGATTGAATTTATGCTCTTCCTCTTTGCCAGATATAGCCCTTGTGTGGGTCGACCTGGCTTTTGCCTCACATTGTTTTAACTTAATGGCATATGTGCAATAAAAATGATTGAAAGAAAAAAAAAAAAATATACTAGAGAAAAGTCAAATGTTTTTGTGTGTGGTAAACTAAAATAAAAATTAGTTTACAAAGATAATAGAGCAACTATTTAGCATTACTGTCTGGCATTGCTGCAGCAGTCATGCAGGGCTCTCTGCAGCATTTAAATCCACCCACTGTCAGAAGAAGAAGAGGCTGAAGAGGACAAAAAAAAAAAAAAAAAAAAAAAAAAAAAAGCTACCTGTAGAAGGTTGGTGGTGTTTTCCTGATCCTATCACTACCGCAGGCAGCTACATTATTTACACGTTAGTGTAGTGTGACCTCTGCACAGTGTTCAGCTAAAGCTACCTGTAGGAGGTTGGTGGTGTTTTCCTGATCCTATCACTACTGCAGGCAGCTACATTATTTACACGTTAGTGTAGTGCGACCTCTGCACAGTGTTCAGCTAAAGCTACCTGTAGAAGGTTGGTGGTGTTTTCATGATCTTATCACTACCGCAGGCAGCTACATTATTTAAACATTAGTGTAGTGCATCCTCTGCACAGTGTTCAGCTAAAGCTACAAGTTAGTGTAGTGCAACCTATGCACAGTGTTCAGCTTAATCTCCAAGTTAGTGTAGTGCGACCTCTGCACAGTGTTCAGCTAAAGCTACAAGTTAGTGTAGTGCGACCTCTGCAGAGTATTCAGCTAAAGCTACCAGTAGAAGGTTAATGTTTTTTTCCTGATCCTATCACTACCACAGGCAGCTACATTATTTACACGTTTGTGCAGAGGTCGCACTACACTGTGTTCAGCTAAAGCTACCTGTAGAAGGTTGGTGTTGTTTTCCTGATCATATCACTACCGCAGGCAGCTACATTATTTACACGTTAGTGTAGTGCGACCTCTGCACAGTGTTCAGCTAAAGCTAGAAGTTAGTGTAGTGCGACCTCTGTACAGTGTTCATCTAAAGCTACCTTTAGAAGGTTGGTGGTGGTTTCCTGATCCTATCACTACCACAGGCAGCTACATTATTTGCACATTAGTGTAGTGCGACCTCTGTACAGTGTTCAACTAAAGCTACCTTTAGAAGGTTGGTGGTGTTTTCCTGATCCTATCACTACCACAGGCAGCTACATTATTTACACGTTAGTGTAGTGCGACCTCTGCACAGGGTTCAGCTAAAACTACCTGTAGAAGATTGGTGGTGTTCTCATACTAATAATACTACAGGCAGGCAGTTGATTTTGCTAGCTGCAGTATCAGTATATATATCCCAGCTTAGTGCAGCTACATCTCACTGCAGGCCATTAGTATGTCTGGAAGGCAAAACAAGGAGAGGCAGACAGTCAAAAGCCAATAAAAGAGGGTAAGCAAGCTCTGTGTCTAGAGGCAACAGTGCTGGTCGTGGACACGGTGCATCCTCATCAGCACGTTGCCGTGGGACACGCTTGGCCTTTTTTTCAGCAGCTGGCCGTGTTGAGCCGCAACATGCAGAAGACTTGGTCGAGTGGATGACCAAGTCGTCATCATCCTCCTCATTCATGCTCAGGGTACTTTGTCTGGCAAAGCAGCTGCCAACGCAGCCTCTTCCCTCGGCTCAATGGCATCAGTGACTCCTTCCCTAGCCCCACCATGTCCTCCTGAGGAGTCCCTCGAACTGTTTGACCACAGTGTTGGGTACATGCTCCAGGAGGATGCCCAGCATCCCAGTATGATGCATGCATATTCTTAGCCCCCAAGTGCATAACTTTACATTTCTCAACATTAAACCTCATCTGCCACATAGACGCCCAATCAGACTGAGGTCAGCTTGTAAATTGGAGACATCCTGTAAGGACATTATTCCACTGCATAGCTTGGTGTCATCTGCAAAGACAGAAATGTTACTTTTGATCCCAGATCCAATACCATTTATAAAGATATTAAAGAGTAAGGGTCCCAGCACTGAACCTTGGGGTACACCACTGATAACCTTAGACCATTCAGAGTAAGAATCATTAACCACTACTCTCTGAATTCTGTCTTTTAGCCAGTTTTCTATCCATTTGCAAACTGATATTTCCAAGCCTGTAGACTTTAACTTACACACGAGCCGTGTGTGCTGAACTGTATCGAACGCTTTTGCAAAATCCAAGTATACCACGTCCACAGCCACCCCTCTGTCCAAGGTTTTACTTACCTCTTCATAAAAAGAAATCAGGATTGTCTGACAACTTCTGTCTTTCATGAATCCATGCTGTCTGTTGCTTAAAATGTTTTTTTCCAGCAAGAACTCGTCTATGTGGTCTTTTATTAAATGCTCCAGTATCTTCCCGACTATAGAAGTTAAACTAACAGGTCTATAGTTACTTGGTAAAGACTTTGATTCCTTTTTAAATATAGGCACCACGTTCGCCCTGCGCCAATCCAGTGGTACTATTCCTGTCATTAATGAGTCCCTAAAAATTAGATACAATGGCTTTGAAATTACAGAGCTCAATGTGGGTGCCTGATAGGAGAGAGGAGGAGGAGGAGGTATATCACCGACGAGGTAGGATGCCTTCCAGGGGCCAGCCTATGGGCAGCACACTGACTGCATCACACCTCAGAGCTCCACATGTGCAGGGCGCTGCTGTCTCTGCGTGTTATTCCAAAAGTTCTTTGGTGTGGGCCTTTTTTGAGACGAGTGCATCAGATGGCACCGCTGCTATTTGCAACATATGTCTCAAGCGTATCTCGCGTGGCCAAAACATCTCCCGCTTGGGCACAACATGCTTGACCAGACATATGTTGACCTGCCATGCAGTTCATTGGCAAGCGTACCTAAAAGACCCACACCAAAAAACAAAGAGGACCTCTCCTTACTCCTCATCAGCTGGAATCTCCAACCCCACTATACCTTCAGTCCTCTCTGTGACCTGCACTGAGAGGAATGAAGGTGTAGAATTAGGTGTGTCACAGCCAAGTACTTGCGGGCAATCTGCTATCGGTACACCGACATCAGATTGTACCAGTCAAATTTCCCTGCCCCAGCTGCTGCACCTCAAAAAGAAGTTCACTCCCAGCCATCCACATGCCCAGCGGTTGAATGCTAGCTTGGCAAAATTGCTAGCACTTCAACTGCTACCTTTTCAGTTGGTAGACTCTGCCCCCTTCCATGAGTTTGTGGAATGTGCGTTTCCTCAGTGGCAGGTTCCCAAACACCACCTTTTTCTCACGGAAGGCGATTCCGGCTCTCTACCGGCATGTGGAAGGCAATGTCTTGGCCTCGCTGGACAGGGCGGTCAGAGGTAAGGTGCATATTACCACTGACTCATGGTCCAGCAGGCATGGACAGGGACGTTACCTAAGTTTCACAGCACATTGGATGACTCTTTTGGCAGCTGGGAAGGATGCAGGACAAGGTGCAGTAGTGTTGGAGGTTGTTCCGCCACCACGCCTCCAAAATGCCACTACTAGTGATTCTGACACACCTCTCTCCTCCACCCCCTCCTCTTCTTCTTCCTCCATGGCCTCTTCCTGTGCTTTGTCCTTGGAACCAGCGGTGCTCCGTAGGCGTTCAAGGGGCTACGCAAGTATGCAGGCCAAAAGATGCCATGCGGTGCTTGAGCTGGTGTGCTTGGGGGACAGGAGCCACACTGGGGCAGAGGTTCTGTCAGCTCTGCAGGGGCAGGTTCAGAGGTGGTTGACGCCATGCCAACTTAAGGTGGGAATGGTGGTTTGCAACAATGTCACCAACCTCCTCTCCGCCCTCCGACAGGGACAAATGACCCATGTGCCCTGTTTGGCTCACGTCCTTAACTTGGTGGTGCAGCGGTTCTTGGGCAGGTACCCGGGCTTATAGAATGTCATGGGGCAGGCCAGGAAAGTCTGTGTGCATTTCCGCCGGTCATATAATGCCAGTGCTCGGCTGGCAGACCTCCAAAAGGAATTTAACCTACCCAAGAACCGCCTAATCTGTGACATGCCCACCAGGTGGAACTCAACGTTGGCCATGCAGCAGAGGGCCATCAATGAGTACCTGTGCGACTATGGCACCAGGACAGGGTCAGGGGAGCTTGTTTTTTTTTCCCCACGTCAGTGGGCCATGATCAGGGATGCATGCACTGTCCTGTCACCATTTGAGGAGGCCACGAGGATGGTGAGCAGTGACAGTGCATGCATCAGTGACACTGTCCCCCTTGTCCACCTGTTGAAACACACACCACGTGAAATAATGGACAGGGCACTTGAGGCAGAACAGAGGCAGGAAGAGGAGGACTTCCTTAGTTCTCAAGGCCCCCTTTATCCAGACAGTGTTCCTGCGTGCCCGCCGATCACACAGGAAGAGGACGAGGAGGAGGAGGAGGATTGTGTCAGTATGGAGGTGGAGCCTGGTACTCAGCATCAGCAGCAGTCTTTAAGGGATCATTTACAGTCCCAAGAAACACATGGACTTGTACGTGGCTGGGAGGAGGTGGCTGCAGATCATGTCGTCCTTAGTGACCCAGAGGACTCCGGACCGAATGCCTCAGCAAACCTATGCTGCATGGCCTGCCTGATCCTGCAAAGCCTGCGGAAGGATCCTCATATTCGTGGTATCAAGGAGAAGGAACAATACTGGCTGGCAACCCGCCTTGATCCACGTTACAAGGGTAAGGTTGTGGACCTTAACTTGCCATCGCAGAGAGAGCAGAGGATGAAACATCTTCGGGAGGCCTTGCAGAAAGGTCTGTGCAACACGTTCCCAGAGACTGGGAGGTTACGAACTCCTGATTCTGGACAACGTGTTGCTGAGACTTCGGTCAGTCAAAGAAGGAGCGGTGGAGAAGGTGGTTGTCTGACCGACAATTTTTTAGTCCGCAGCCCCAAGATATGATCGGTTCCAGCAACAATCGCCAGCGTCTATTTTACATGGTGCAGGAATACCTAGGGGCAAGATCTGACTTGGACACCTTTCTCACTGAAAATCCTCTGGGTTACTGGGTCTTGAGGATGGATCACTGGCCAGAGCTTGCACAGTATGCAGTTGAGCTACTGGCCAGTCCTGCATCCAGCGTTCTTTCGGAACGCACATTCAGTGCTGCTGGAGGCTTTGTAACCGATCACAGAGTGCGTCTGTCCACCGACTGAAATGAATCAGTCTTGGATCACCACCAGCTACCAAGCACCTGATGCTGATGTAACCAAATAATTTTTTTGTAAATGTCAGATCCCTTCAAAGACTGCCCATGCTGATGCTGAGTGACTATCCTGTTATGCTGAGTAATTATCCTCTTCCTGCTCAATGATCATGCTGATAGCTTGTAAGAACATTTATGTTTCTGGACGCCGCCACCAGTGCCTAAGGCCCAGTTTTTCAGCCCCTGTTTAACAGGGGCATGTAATTACAATTTTTGATACAGTTCTTTGCAGCAGGGCTAGTTCCTGCGCTCCAACTAGAGTATCTGTGACAGGTTGCAGTGTTGTGGCACCACCACCAGTGCCTAAGGCCCAATTTTTCAGCCCCTGTTTAACAGGGGCGTGTAATTACAATTTTTGATGCAATTCTTTGCAGCAGGGCTAGTTCCTGCGCTCCAACTAGAGTATCTGTGAGGGGTTGCAGTGTTGTGGCACCAGCACCAGTGCCTAAGGCCCATTTTTTCAGCCCCTGTTCAACAGGGACATGTAATTAGAATTCTTGATCTAATATTTCACAGCAGGGCCCGTTTCTGTGCCCTCCAAGAGTAACTGTGAGGACTTACAGTGTTGTGGCACCAGCACCACCACCACCACCAAAGGCCCAATTTTTCTGCCCCTGTTCAACAGGGGCATGTAATTACAATTCTTGATCTAATATTTCACAGCAGGGCCCTGTGAGGGCTTACAGTGTTGTGGCCACAACAACAACTAAAGCCCAAATTTCTGCTGAGTATTTAGGGCAGGCCCCTACTTTCAAACATCCAACTTACAAATGACTCCTACTTGCAAATGGAAGGAGACAATAGGAAGTGAGATGAAATCTACCCCTAGGAAGGGAAATTCTCTCCTGTAATGCCCCGTACACACGGTCGGATTTTCCGATGGACAATGTCCGATAGGAGCGTGTTGTTGGAAATTCCGACCGTGTGTGGGCGCCATCGGACATTTTCCATCGGATTTTCCGACACACAAAGTTGGACAGCAGGAGATAAAATTTTCCGACAACAAAATCCGATCGCGTCAATTCCGACCGTGTGTGGCCTGTTCCGACGCACAAAGTGCCACGCATGCTCAGAAGAAATTCCGAGATGGGACAGCTCGTTCTGGCGTTCGCAATGGATACAGCACTTTCGTCACGCTGCAATGTTCAAAATGGTTTAATACAGCGCACTCTCTTCTTCTTTATAATGTGACAAGAATTAAGTAGTTTTGATGCTCATATTCACACACACTTCTCACAAACTTCTTTCGTTACTATTTATCGGGATTCCCTCAATATATTTTGATTTCTCACATCTGACAACATATTTTTGTATATTTTTTTTTTTTTTGCCTTTAATGTAGAATCTTTTTTTGTGTTTCTCTTTTTTTTTTTTTGGTGATTTTGATTTGTACTCCCGAAAATGTTTGTGTGTTTTTTGTGACAAGTTCCCACAACACCATTGATATGTTGTTCTATTTAATCTGTAGGAGATTGTTTGGTGTTGTTGTGCCTTGTTAATTTCACATTTTATGTTAGAAATGTACCTGAATCCTCACCAACAAACTGTCCTTTTTGGATGAAAACACACACAGGAGAGTAGAATTTACCTAAAAAAATTTTATTAAGGGGTCACAACTATAAAACAACAAAGAGGGAGGCAACGCTGGAGAAACTGCAGAAGTGGGCGAAGCCTTGGACCCCCAGGGCAGACATCAATTATTTAAAAGCAAAATTGGTGGCCTGAGGAGTCCATATCTAAGGGAGGGCAGTGTGGTCCAGAAGTCCCAGAGATCCGGAAAGCAGCAGATGACATCTGTGTACCCAGGCTGTGGTCATACGAGAGACTGCATCTTCTGTCAGACCAGACTGAACCCAGGGCAATCACTCTTTGGTCTTCTTTCCACGCCTCCTTCCACGTGGTGGCTCTGGTGGTGGAGTTGTGGCAGCAGGAGGAGGAGGAGGAGGAGGAGGATCGTCGATCTCAATGACATCCGTCTTGGGTGTCAGTTCCCCACTCTCCCCCTTACGTAGGACTTTATAAATCAGGTCCTCAGAGAGCTTGCGTTGGCCCTCCTGCATGCCCTGCAATTTGGTGGCAGCCATGCTGGCAAAGGCCTTTGCAGGACTGGGGAAGGCTCTGAGGGATGCAGAAGCCTCCTGGATCAGCCTGTATGCTGAATCCTGCACAGGACTGGGAGTGGCCTTCCTGGCCCTTTTGTATGGCAGGTGGAGGGGAGGAACCTGAGACTCAGTCAGGCTGCGACTTGTCCCAGGCTTCTCTTGGCTGACACTTAGCCCTGCCTCCTCCTGGCTGACACTAATCCCCGCCTCCTCCTGGCTGACACTAATCCCCGCCTCCTCCTGGCTGCCACATTCCACAGCCTCCTCCTGGCTGAGGTCTTCCTGTGTATGAAAAAGGGACATAGTTTTAGTATTTTTTCCATCAATCACACACAATTTTCACCTCCTGACTGCTGCAAATTGAATGTTAACAAATATAACAGACTATCCTTCTGAGCCCAGCAGTTTGCATTTTTGTCCCAATTTTGGGTGCCCACTACTGTCTATTGATATGTAAAACACTTTCAATTAATGATCAATAATAACATCTAGTAAACATCATTTATTTATTGCCCAGAAATCTGTAGAGGAATGCTATACCTGACTCCAGCTGGGCTCCTCCACTTCTTCCTGGCTGGAAGGCCCAGGTTGGACATCAGAAGCCTCAGCTGGTATGGAAGGAAGCGTGGAAGGAAGAGTAGAGAGGGATTCCCTGACTTCAGTGTGGTCTGACAGAAATCGCAGTCTCTCATAGTACCACAGCCTGGGGACATAAATGTCATCTGCTGCAGCTCCCGATCTCTGGGAATCCGGGACCTTCTTGCGCTCCCTAAGATAAGTGCTCCTCAGGCCACCAATTTTAGCTTTTAAATAAGGGATGGTTGCTGTGGGGACCACCGGCTTCACCAACTCCAGCAGTTTCTCCAGCGCTGCCTGCCTCTTCTGTTTATGGTTATAGTGGGGGTGTCTCACTTGTCACAGACAGGGCAGCTCCCTGTACTTGTCTATGAACAGGGGCAGGAAATTGTGGTCGTTGAACCCATCCATTTTCTCTGCAAGACACAACACAAGACAAACCCTAATGTCAGGCCAAACTCCCCTAATCTTGTTACAATATAGGCTTCCATTTCGAAGCAGTATAGGCCCAAGTTTAGATCCTACCTTCGTTATCACGATCGGCATCTCCGATGCTCCTTCCTCCGCTCACAGATCGTACATAAGACGCGCGCATGTTACGATTTATACACACTGAGCATGCGTATAACTCCGCCCGCCCCTGACGTTCTTTCTAGTCTATTCCCCGCCCCTTTTCGTTCGGCGCAGTGGGGGAAGAGCACATGGCGGATAGACAGCAGGATCGTGCTAATTGTAGCAACGAGGAGGAGGAGGAGGAGGACAGGCCGGAGCCTGAAACATCCCGATCCAGAAGGAGATTGAAGGACTCAAATATGTCCTTTGGGGAGATGTTTGAGATGGTGGACATCCTGAAGAAGGCCGACTATGATGGAAAGTATGGGCCTTACCCCAACCCAATGTCCGAAAGGCCAAGATCATGGCGAAAGTGGTCAGGAGTCTGCACCGGAAATTCGGGGTACGACGATCGAAAGATCAGCTCAGGAAGCGGTGGTCGGATCTGAAATTACGAGAACATGAGCAGTACAGAAAGATCCGGAGAGTGCTGCAAAAAAGTAAGTGCTGTGTTCCTATTCTTTTTGTGTTTATTACGTTCGTGCTGCTCCATGTGCTTTTAGGAACTGTTGTACAGTTTAAAATGGCAACTTTCATGTTCATGGGCACATTATTCATTCGGATGACACATTTTTATTTCGGACTATAAAATACCATTGTTTAGCCCATATGCATTTGGCCACCATTTTGACGCCCTATACTTGGCTTCAAAGAATTGGGTTGTGTAGATGGCTTTGTTACTAGAATGAAATGCAAACTAGATTGTGTGTAAGGAGAGGACACTCAGCAGCTGTTTTCACATCTGGACACTGGAGCACTAGTGTGGGACACAAGAACACCATTTTTATTAGGGGGGGGCACACAGGTGCTCCAGTGTATACTATAGGGGGGGGCTACATCTGTGAAGCTTGTACTAAACAGGTAAAGTATTGCAGCTTGACAAAGGACACTAAAAAAGCTACATCTTGGAACTCGGCTAAAATAGATAATTGTACCCCACTTCCAAGCAATGTTTCATCTTTATAGTTCTGACATTAAATATCTGTGTGCTAATTATACCATTTTTGTTTTACATAGGGGATAAAAGACTCGGAGGACACCCCTCATCCGAGGAGACCAGAGCCCCCCCCCTCTAGAAGAAGGGGAAATCACCCCAACACAAGATGAGCAGGAGGATGAAGACGTGGTGGAACTAGTCACCACAACAGGTGAGTGTCTGCAACCACAGGCTCAGATAAGAGATGGATGGCGGCATTTTTTTGGAAACCTAATTTATTTTGGGTTCCTCTCTTTTTAGGTGATCGTGAGGTTGTGGATGAAGATCCTTTCACATCCGAAAGTGCCCAGATCCCGATCGGGGAGATCATGGGGTGTAATTTACAATTGGAAAACATCAAGCAAAACATCAATGATGTTATTCCAAAATATAAAAACATCATTGATGTTTTGGGGTGAGTTTAAAGCCCCTCCAAATCACTTTCTTCTTTTGTCTGCTACAATGTGCGAAATGTTTTTGTGATTTTTCCCAAAGCCAAATTTGGAGGATGCACACAGTGTGTCAACATGTTCTATCTGCCATCACGGGAGATCAATGGACGCGTTTTGGGGTTGCAACCCCTTCCTCAATAATAAAGTAGTGGTGAGGAAGGGCTTTCTCCCCCAAAACACGTCCCTTGATCCCCCCTGATGGCAGATAGCACATGTTGACATTGGGAAATTTGTGTGCATCTTCCATATTTGGCTTTTCCATGGGTGATTTCCCCCCATCTGAACGCAATATCAAACCCAGTTCCTAAATACTCATGTCTGATATTGCCTTCAAGTTCTACCAAATGTGAACTTTGTAAGATCAAGATTTGTGTCTTTCTTGTTGGTTTTACACAGGCCTGTTTTCTATAAAATGCACATTTTGATTTTGGATAATGACACCACAAAAATTGTTATACAACAAACATGTTGGTTTGTCAGAAAAACCTTTGGTAAATGCACATGTGATTGTGCAGGTATTAAAAAGATTGTTCATCAAGAATGTGTGGATTATTGTCTCAACGCTACAACACTTTTGGGGTGATGTAATTGTTGTTTTATGAGAAAATGGGGGTAATTTCCTAAGGGCAAATCCACTTTGCACTACAAGTGCAGTTTCAGTGCAGTTGCAAGTGCACTTGTAGTGAAAAGTGTCTTTGCATTTAGTAAATAACAGCCAACAGTGCTTTGTATAAGGTTACACAATCACAACATTTTCTGGACTCCACACATTTCTGTCAGGGTCAGCTCAAACAAACACAAGCAGTAAATGTCCACAAAGAAGAGCCTGGGGGGAGATGCCTGTCGAGAACTTGAGGTCCTGCAGACTTCTCCCTGTGGCCAAATACCGCAGGGTAGCGACGAGCCTCTGCTCCGGAGTGATGGCTTGCCTCATGCAGGTATCCTGCCTGCTGATATAGGGGGTCAGCGAAGCCAACAAACAGTGAAATACGGGGTCCGTCATCCTGAGAAAGTTCCTGAAATCATCAGGATTATTCTCACGGATCTCACGGAGCAAAGGCATATGACAGAACTGGTCACGCTGAAGCAACCAATTCTTGGTCCATGAACTCCTCCCCACCCTGTTCATGGACTGGACTTGTGTCAAGGTCAGGACCCCAACACCAAGCCCCCGCACAGCACGAACTGTACGAGGAGTACGCATACGAAACATGGCTAGAAAACGGTCGGCTGCTCAGAACGAAGTAACAGAACGCACTGAAGAACAGCAAAGCCTGTGAAGAGCGACCTGAAAACCAGTAACGAACGAACAAGAATACAATGACTACCTAAAGTCATGCGGAACTTGCTGCACGCACTGAAGAGCAGATACAAACCCACAAGCACAAACTGAACGGCAGAAAACGATCTGAAAGCCACGAGTCTGAAAAAGCGCGAATCGTCTCTCACCAAACTTTTACTAACACGAGATTAGCAAAAGGAGCCCAAAGGGTGCTGCGCTTGGTTCTGAACCGGCCTTTTCTAGTCTCGTTGTACATGGTGTACGTGACTGCGTGGTTGTCGATCGGAAATTCCGACAACTTTGTGCGACCGTGTGTAGGCAAAACAAGTTTGAGCCAACATCCGCCGGAAAAAATCCTAGGATTTTGTTGTCGGAATGTCCGAACAAAGTCCGACCGTGTGTACGGGGCATTAGAGTTAATATGGGAAAAACTTTTCTGCTTTACACTGATGTTTTATCACCAATCCTTGTTTCACTAAAAACCCCAAATTTTCAAAAAACATTTGTCATTGGGACAAAAAGTGAGGTGAAATCTTCTGAAGAGGAACACAGACAGCAAAATAAATGTCACAGGGGTGATAACCCTTCCCTATGCTTTCCAAAAAGCTTAAAATAGTTTTTTGGCTGGAGCTAAACACGTTAAAAATGTACCAGTTCAAAATTACAAACAGATTCTACTTAACAACAAACCTACAGTCCCTGTCTTGTTTGCACCGCCTGTATACTGCTGTTCAGAGTATATAGGGCCTGGGGGCCCCACACCTTTCCTTTTTTAATTTGGGTGCGGGGTTCCCCTTAATATCCATACAAGACCCAAAGGGCCTGGTAATGGACTGGGGGTTACCCATGCCGTTTGTCTCACTGATTTTCATCCATATTGCCAGGACCCGACATTACATTAAAGCCGCAAGCAGTTTTAAATGACTTTTATTCCTTTAAAAATGTCATTTTGTGCAGGGACTGTTCTAAGCATGGGAAACACGCGCCACTTTACAGGCATACTATAGACACCCCCCAGGTACGATATTTAAAGAAATATTTCACTTTTTTTTTTTTTACTTTAAGCATCATTAAAATCACTGCTCCTGAAAAAACGGCTGTTTTTAAAAGTTTTTTTTTTGCATTGATACATGTCCCCTGGGGCAGGACCCGGGTCCCCAAACCCTTTTTAGGACAATACCATGCAAATTAGCCTTTAAAATGAGCACTTTTGATTTTGAACATTCGAGTCCCATAGACATAAATGGGGTTCTAACGTTCGTCCGAATTTTCGGTTTGTTTGCAGGTTCTGGTGCGAACCGAACCGGGGGGTGTTCGGCTCATCCCTACATATCACTAATGGATATACTTTACTTTCACTAAAAGGCCCATTGGCTCCAAGAAATGCCTTGGTCCTCTGATGAAAAATAACAGTTACTAGGTGGCAGTAAGTAGAGCTATGCTGATTTTATCTATGTGCAGGAAAGCATGGAAGGATTTTTTTTCTTTTAATTGTAGTGACAGATCCCCTCTGTGTGGGATACCCAGCCCCTCCCTCCAGATATGTATATCACTGTTTCCATTACAACTCCTTTCATATATGACATTCAAACTACATTTTTTATTTTTCGGGTGTTTCACAAATGTCAAGCAAACAGCTTTTTATGTTACAGGGGTATTACACCCATTTTATTTACATTTTATTTTACAAAGGAATCAACAGGAACAGCTGGAAAAAAGAAAAGAAAGGTTGCACAAAGAATGCAATGGAAAAAATGGAAAAACAGTATAGTTATAAATTCCCATAGGATCTGCATGTCATTTTTTTCAGGTGGATCTGAACAGAACCTCAAATGTTAACATATTAACACTGATTTACTAAAACAGGATCGTGCAAAATCTGGTGCAGCTGTGTATGGTAGCCAATCAACTTTTAACTTCAGCTTGTTGGGGATTTTGTAGCTCAGTCATTAGCGGTGTAAAACAGTGAGATAACTCCACGCCAGAAGTGTCTTTCCAGGGCTTTTTGTGCCCACTTTTTTTTTTAAAACAAAGCAAAAGTTTGCAAATGAAAGTCTTCACATGCAGGGGCTCTCGCCATCAATATGACAAATGAACAATACTCAGCCGCAAGGCTCTCTATGCAGCTCTACTGCTCAACTTAGTAGTTTTGGTCTTCCTGACCATCAAAAGCATCCAGTGTTCATGCACACACACTGTCCCTCAGCTCTGTGTCTTTTCTGCAGTGTCCCAGCTGCTCCATCTGTTCCAGATGCCTCAATCTGTCCTGTCCTGGACAATATGGTGCAATGTGCACCTCTCACAGGTCCCTTACAATCACTGACTCCCTCGGGAGGGTGGAACACTAACCTCTAGCTCTGTCTCTAACAAAAACCCAGCACACGCCTGCACCAATAGTGTGCCTGTTTACTGCAAAATTTGGCGCAGACTGCCATATTAAACAGTGGCACCGCCTTGCCTTGTCACATATCCTGTTTTTCACAGGAGGGAGAAACACACCAACTCTTTACATTGGCACCTTTGTGCCAGCTACCACCTCTAGGGGTCCAAACCTGATGATCTTTCTAGAGGGGCACTCTACCCACATTTTTTCTGGGTGTGCTTCTTCCTGGTCCTTGGGGTCCCACTGGTCTCTCAGGAGGGTGTGACACTGATCTTTAATTCCGTCTCCAACATAAACCCAGCACACACCTGCACCATTAGTGTGCCTGTTTCCTTCAAAATCTGGTCCAGACTGCCATATTAAACTGTGGCATGGCCTTGCCTTGCCACAGTATGAGCAGGTGGATGTTTACATCCAACTACCTCCAAGTCTGTCTAGTCCTGAAAAAAAGGCTTTGCGAGATGGGCGGAGCCTAGCGGAGCAGACATGCATTGTTAGAGCTCCGCACCGCTGAGGAGAGAAGAGAAGGACAAAGCGGAGCCTGCAGACTCAAAAGGTATCCATTTGAACCTTTTTGCCCCAAGGAACAAACTGTGAAAGTTTGGGCAGGAAATATGGTACTGGGAGGAAACCGTGGCAGAAATAAAAATCACCTCACAAAGAGCACACAGGCACTCACTGCAACGAAAGCAGCTCCAGTCACCTCACAATATACAGCATCAGGGCGCTCTCACAGACAGAAAATGTCACAGCAAGACTCTCCATTTGAGTCAGATACAGAACAAATCCTCTCACAAATTTCTCCACAAGCCTCCTCAGCATCCCCAGTAATATTATTACAATTTGAAAAGATGCTTCATAAGGCTTTAAAACAAACCTCAAACCTCAGAACAAAAAGCCTAACCAAAGAAATAAGAGAGCTGGGAAACCGCACCGCAGCCTTAGAAATAAAAATGGATGAAATTGAAATTACAACCCAAGAAAATATAACAGAATTGGAAAAATTAAAAGAAGAGAATTTAATACTTCAAACTAAGCTCGAAGATTACGAAAATAGAGCCAGATGTTCAAACTTGTGCATAAGGGGAATACCTGAAACTGTGACAGACCTGCAATCTACTATTACTGCTCTATTACAAGAACTAAAGCCAGATATCCCTATTGAACGTTTAGAACTGGACAGAGTACACAGAGCCCTCACAGCCAAAAAGAAAGATGGACCCCCACGTGATATAATCACAAAATTTCATTATTACAGAACGAAAGAACAAATACTAATTGCTGCAAGAGAAAAAAAGGAACTTAATTTTCAAGGACACAATTATCAAATTTTTGCTGACCTATCCCAACTTACTATTACTAAAAGACGATCCATGAAACCCCAACTAATGGAACTGCAACGCCACAACATTATGTATCAATGGGGCTTCCCCTTTTCAGTCAGATTTAACTACCAAGGTACAATTTACAGAAGCAGATCAGCAGATGAACTACAACAAACCCTTTTAAAATTAAATCTGACAGAACCCACAAGCAGCAACTCTCCCACACGCAGAAGAATGGCATCATCTTCACCTTCAGGCAGCACTCAGAAAATTTCAGAACAAAATGGGAATCATCATTCTCACAAAAGAGGCCGTTATGCCACATCATCCATGGACCAAGAAGATTCAATGAACTGACATCCTAATTCCTGATATCTCTTCATTTATTATACTAAGAGATGGTTCTCTATAAAAAAACCTGTATTTATAACTGAATGTAACTGCATTCTGATAGTCACACACTGTGTGGGATCATGTTACATTCCAGTTATATTTCTTATTACTTCTGATTCATATAGCCTTAGAATATATAAGTGAAATAAGGAAATTCTTGTTCAGTTATATATTATCAGGTAATAACAATAGATTTATTACTTTTTAGGACAAATATGTTCAATAATCCAGAAGTAATGGAAGCTTTTTCTTTCTTTTCTTAAAACAAATATATTATTACCTAACTAGTTCCTAGAATTATGTTTTTGTTTATTCTAATCTGAAGCAATACAACCTCAATTTTATGAGTTAACATATCTAAACAGTTACATATGAATAAAATATGTAATTGTTTACTCTAAAAGGGTTAAAATCCCAAAATAATTCAAACTATCTTCATCAATACCAAAGTTATTAACAGTACCTTTCTAACTGAATTATTTAGCCTAGGGCAAGACTAACCATATACAACCACCCTGGAATAAATAATTTCAACAAAAACTATATTCTGCACTCCAATTAATGAAACATCATTTTGATGTCTTTTGACATAGCACTTCTCTCCTGTAAGCGGAAGATCCGTGTACCCCCATTAGCCCTCCTCATTCTCCCAACCATATTATGTGGGAGTGTGACGAAGGCACTTATTCCCCTGAGAGAGATATTTATTCTCTTTCACGGGTAAATTGTGATTACTTGCAAAAAATAATTTATACAATGTATCATCTAATCTCATATGTTTTTTGTTTACTCTTTACTCCAGAATTCACTGGTTTCTTTTCTATCTTTTCATCTCTTAAGTCCACACAGGTTGATCTGCGCAGTCAGCTCTGCATAACAAAAAGTAAGTCAAAACTATCTGATCTGTTGCCATGGCACCACTGAATATACTTTCCCTGAATGTTCAGGGAATAAATGTCCCTCAAAAAAGGACCAAAGCCTTCCGTACTTTCCATAACAAGAAGGCTCACATAGTATGCCTCCAAGAAACACACTTCACCAAAGATTCTACTCCAAAATATATTTCTCCTTTTTATCAACAAATTTACACGGCTTCTGCCTGTACCAAGCAAAGGGGAACTCTAATTGCATTTCACCGATCCACACCATTCACCTTATCATCAGAAATTAAAGACCCAGAAGGTAGATACCTGATACTCATGGGTTATATAATGGATACAGCAATCACGGTGATTTCCTACTACGCTCCTAACAAACAACCTACACCATTCCTCTCACATATATTACAAGTGATTAATACACACAAAATAGGAACAGTGATAATGTGTGGGGATTCGAACCAGGTCCTCCTCCCATTTCTAGATAAATCATCTTTTACACCATCCAAAATAACCTCTAGATTACCTTTTTCTCAACTTCTTTCCAAATACAATCTGGTAGATTCGTGGAGAGAAAGTAACCCAATGAAAAAGAAATTCACTTATTTCTCGCACCCTCATCAAACCTTCACCAGAATAGATCATATTTTTCTAACAATAGGAATGATACCAGAAATTATTGCATCAGATATAATTCCGACTCCGTGGTCTGACCATAATGCAGTATACACTTCTATAGCCTCAGCCATACCAAAAGCGCATGACCCAACGTGGTACTTACCGGACATAATGCTCAAACACCCACTACATCAGATGGCCATTGAACAAGCTTTAAAGGAATACATATCAATTAATAATACAACAGACATCTCCCCAATAACACTGTGGGAAGCTCATAAGCCTGTCTTGCGTGGTACAATACAAAGACAAATGGCACTATTTAAACGGGAACGCAAAAATCTGGCAAAAAAACTAGAACTCAGTTTTAATGCAGCCTACATATCATTCCAAGATAATCCATCTCAGAGCACAAAATCTCATCTGGAAAAATCTAGATTGGAATACGATCTATTCCTCACTGAGTCAGTTGATAAATCCCTCAAACGCTCCAAACACAATTTCTACATGAATACAAACAAACCAGGTACATATTTGGCTCGGGCATTAAATTCAACTAACAAATCTTTCAAACCAATACGTTTGAAATTATCAAAAAATGTTTATACTTGTAATCCAGTTAAAATAGTCCATAAATTTCACTCACACCTCGCAACTTTATACAAGACAAACAATGAATTTAATCCTACAGAGGCTGAATCCTTCTTCTCAAAAATAACCTTACCTGAGTTATCTCAGAATCAAAAAAGCAGTTTGGATGAGCCTATAACTATAGATGAAGTTGCTAACGCCATAAAAGACCTAAAACTTAACAAAAGACCAGGCCCAGACGGCTACTCGGCTTTATACTATAAAACATTCTCAGAAATACTCTCTCCCATTCTCACTGAAACTTTTAACAAACTTCTAGAAGGACATTCTTTTCGGCAAGAAACACTAATGGCAATTGTTTGTATGATCCCAAAACCCCTTTCTGATGATACTTCCTGTGTGAATTATCGGCCTATCTCTCTGTTAAACCTTGATATTAAATTATTAGCAAAAATAATAGCAAAACGCCTCAATAGCATTATAGGAAAATTAATACATAGAGATCAAGTAGGCTTCATGCCAAATAGACAGGCAGGCGATAATATACGCAGGGCAGTGTTATTGGCACATATTGCTAAAAAACTGAAAATCCCTTTATGTTTTCTATCTCTCGATATTAAGAGGGCATTTGACACAGTATCCTGGCAATATATGCAATATTCATTACAAAAATGGGGTTTTGGATCCCACTTTTTAACATGGAGCAAAGCATTATATAATAAACCCAAAGCCTATATAAAATATGCTGGATACAAATCTGATGCCTTTAATATCGAAAGAGGTACCCGACAGGGTTGCCCATTATCTCCCTTATTATTTGCCCTTATACTCGAACCCATGGCCCAATACATCAGAACAAACCAAACTATAACTGGCATTGAAGTAGGAGGTATTACACACAAATTATGTATATTTGCAGACGATATATTACTTTTTCTATCATCACCACAGGTCTCTGGTCCTAACTTAATACCAGCTCTTGATGGATTTGCAGCCCTATCCGGCCTTATGATTAATCCTAAGAAATGCCTAGTGCTTAATATTTCACTCACAAACATGGAATTGATCCCGGCTAGGGCTGCACTCCCATTCACATGGGCAGAAAAATCAATCCCATATCTTGTAATTCATTTAACAGCATCTCATTCTGACTTATTCTCAACCAATTATCCTCCTGTATTAAGACAGATCACAAATCTAATAAAACAATGGTCGCAACTTCCTTTATCATGGATAGGGAAGATTAATGCAATCAAAATGACTATTCTACCCAAATTGCTTTATCTATTCAGAGTCCTCCCTATTCCAATTCCTTCCTATTTTTTGAGAATAGTACAAAAAAGAGCAACTTCGTTTATATGGGGCTCTTCTAAACCACGTATACCTATACACACACTACATCTTCCCAAAAATAAAGGAGGCCTGGGATACCCTAATTTTACTAACTACTACAGAGCAGCACATTTGGCCAGTCTGTCCAAATACCATACAAAACAGGAAATCCCATTATGGGTATTTATAGAGGCTTCAGAAAATGACCCTCTATTAATATCAAACTTGTTATGGCTTGATCCTAAAGACCGCTTTAAAATTCATAATCCCATAACTAAACACTTCTTATCTTTCTGGGATAAACTAAAAACCAAATATCAGTTACAATCTCCACACAATCCTCTCCTTTCTTTTATCAGAAATCCGGCCTTTTATCCGGCATGGATCTACCCAAATTCTTTTAAAGCTTGGACAACATCAGGCATTCAGACACTAAATGACTTCATAGCATCTAAATCATTCCTTTCATTCCCATCGCTTAGAGAAAAATATGATCTACCAAACTCTGAGATATTTAGATATCTCCAAATCAAAAATTTCTATACACCATTCCTAAAGGGGGATACACCATTATGCCAATTATCCATTTTTGAATCAATCTGTACAAAAGATCCATTTGCTAAAGGTACAATTTCATCACTTTATAATCAATTATATGGAGTAGTAAATCTTAATAGACCCTCTTACGTTCAGAGGTGGGAGGAGGACCTGGGACGAACTTTAGAAGACACAGACTGGTCTAACATATGGCTCACATCTAAGTCATCTTCACCCAACATCTTAGCACTGGAGACAAATTATAAAGTCCTAACTCGCTGGTACCTTGTACCCGCTAGAGTGGCAAAATATTCACCTAATACCTCAGCTCTTTGTTTTCGAGGATGCCCAGAAATAGGCACACATTTACACATATGGTGGACGTGCCCAGTAATCCAAACCTTCTGGAAGGAAGTCTTCGTGATTGCATCTAAAATATTTAAAAAAATAATACAACCAGATCCATATATAACTTTACTTAATCTAAAACCGGAATGGTTAACACTCTCTCAATTCAAACTTATGATCCAACTAATAACGGCTGCAAAACAAACAGTGGCCAAGGCATGGAAATCTCCTACATTGGTACTAGCAGAAACAATTCACAGAATGAATAATACAATGTCCCATGCTAAGATGGTAGCCATCGATCAAAATCAAATTCCAAAATTTGAAAAACTTTGGCATCCTTGGATAAAACAACAGTTCCTGTCAAACTTCAATGACTCTGTCCTGTTGCCATGGTAACAGATTAAATGACTTACAGAGACACCCATTCTAAGGCTTCAAAGAGAACTAAAAAGAATAATAAACTGACGAGCGGGACAACCTTGTGGACCATATCTCTGCCTTTCTACCCTTTTTCTTCTTTCTCTTTCCTTTTCTCCACCTTACGATTAAAGCTCATTATCAGAATTTATTTGACCTATATACACTCTACCTGTAAACAATATGTATAGTAGGTATAAATCATTTAAATACCTACAAAAGTAACTAAGGAAATGATATATATCTTTAATTTAGGTTTACGTGAACCCAATGTTTAATATTTGAAATTTCATGATATTTACCTATATAAACCCTACTGTAAAACAATGAGCTTACTTTATAGATCCTTGTAAACTTACTTTATGTATCTTTATAATATTGTATACTCAATAAACTTCTTTTGACAAGGAAAAAAAGGCTTTGCATCCTTTCCCTTTTTTCTGACCTAAACATGATGGATCAAAGGTAAAAGGATGCAAACTAAAGCACATCGGTTTATATTCACCTGCTCAAAAACCTAACATGGGCCTGGTTTCAGGCTGGATGAAAAACCTGAATAGACACAGATGTCACAAAAGTGACATGCATTAAATTCTGCTCTGATTAGGAAGAGGACCTGATGCACCTGTATTCAAACCTGACTAGCTCTGAGTATGTCTGGTTCCGAGAAGAGAAATGGAAAAGAGTTGTGCGTTTACCTTACCAGTTAACCCACAATTAACTGGCATTCCACAGGGGACTCCATACCTTAGATGGGTCCCTAACATGGTAAGCACATCAGATTTTAACAATGCCTCCAAAGATGCCAACTGCCACAGCAGAAAGTGCCAAACCCTGCCAAAAAACACAGAACTCTCCCAGCCTGTCCTGTATGCACAGAAACCTTAAATCTGTGCCCGCTGTGTTGAGACGCACACTATCACTGCCCAGAAACCGCCAGGTATCCACTTCCAGGTCCTGGTGCCGAACCACGAAAACTCCATTACGCGCGAAGAACCTGCCCACTTTCTTATTGATTTTGACACGTGCTTTGTTCAGCTTGACAACCAACCTGGCAAAAACGCCAAGAAGTTCGGCCGACAATGTCCAACCAAACCACCACTGTGTTAGGAAAAGCCATACAAAGCCAGAGGATGCCAAAATTGATGTCCTGACCTAGGGAGAAAAGAGAAAGAAAAGAGCATGGACCCCAAATCCTTGCCACAGCATGTGTGACCAGAACATCAGGAGCCCTATCCCAGCGTGCAAACTTATGAACCTATGGGACCCCCCTGCTCCATAACATTCCTGAAACACCTATCCTTCAGATGCTAGCCTCGGACCTAGAAATGCCCAACTGACACACATTAGGCCAGACATCAGCCCGCTTGGCCCCCCAGTATACAAATGAGTGACCTAAGATCCAAACGAGGCAGGCATCATCTGAAAAGAAATACAGCAAAGAACACATACACCACAATAAACGGACAACACTTATTACATAGACAAGACAAATGGACTGACAACAGAAAACACCCACAACTGCTACAGCCCCTGAAACAAATGAGGACAGACATAAAGTTTCAACCCATCCAACTCCCACCTGCCAATACGTTTCAAAAGAGAATTGTCCGAACCCCACCTGGTGGCTTCAGTGGCTGCCCCGATGCGGAAGGAGTGGGACGAATAGCTGCGCACCTAGAAACCAGCAGCCGTTAAACATCGTGGAAAAATAGACATAGATTGAAAAATGGACAGGGCTGAATCATCGAGCTGAATGAGAAAAGAGCCCACCCTTGCAGGGCGACACTGTAAATACTCTACCGCTGCAGAAACTGGCCCATGAGCAGCTGTCGACGTACTGACTAACTTGCTGACCCTAAGCGTCCCATAAAAAAGGCTAGGCGAAGGCCGCCCAGAACAAGAGCACCACATACCCTGAAAAGCAAACAGAACCCAACTGTAGAAACAAAGCCGTAGGATGTCAACAGTGACTGGCCGGCGTCCATCAGGCCTACTGGGACCCTTGCTGATGCCCTCTCATGGCCTGTTTAACCAAAAAACCTTGGTGAAATACGGAATGCCCCGCCAATTGAACAAGGAGGCCAGACAGGCCAACTTGCGGTTAATGGCAGAGACTGACACCCTCAGCGAAATTCAGGCAAATTAAGTATATCAAGAGATGTCTAACTTCTGGACTGACCATGTTCACCCTGGCCCGATGCAGGAGCTCTCACCAATCCTGCCAGACCTTTGTGTATGAAAACCATGTCAACTCCCTAGGAGCTACGAGTTAAAGCGGGGGTCCACCTATCTATCGTTTTTTTTTTTTTTGAGTTCATTCACAAACTTTTCTTCTCAGCATTACATACTCACATATTGTGTGTAATATGTCTGCCTGTGTCAGATTTCGTCGGAAAGAATAACTTATATTATTCACTGCAGGCGGTTTCCATCTTCATTGTGGGCATTTGAAACCCACAAGCATTTATTTCCTGGATGTGGTGAATGCTGTGCTCCCAGCATTCACCGCTCATTCCCGCACATGCTCATTGGCATCCTGGGAAGCCTGAGACTAGCTCCCAGGAGTCTGGGAGAGGCTAGAAACATGCCTACTCCCACGGGAGGAGAACCAGGAAGGGCAAAGAAGAATAGAAAAATAAAAGGTAATTACGGCGATTTAAATTTTTTTAAACAGCATGTCAGCATCTAGGCAAGGAAGAGAATACATACAGATATTGTTCAAAATTTGGGTGGAACCCCGCTTTAATCTGGAGGTGATTCCACCCACAATTTGCCACAGCCGCCACTGACAAGCTGGCAGGAGGAAGAGCCACCAATGCTGCATTAGGGGGCAGACAGGGGGATCGGAGTGGTGGGGAAGGCACGCAGGGGAGTGGAAATTAGAGCAGTGGGGGGGGGTGACCATTGGGTGCCAGACACTGTAGATTCCCGTGCCAAGCAGTCGGCAGAATGGAGAAGGGTACAGCCAGCTGCACTGCTGAGGGGTTGGATCCAGATCAGAGAGGGTGGATTAGTGGAGCCCAGTGCCAGAACTCCTTCCGGCACTGGGCTCCTGGAATTATCATGGATATGGGGGATACCGGGATTTCAATGACTGTAGGATAGGATGCTGGAGAATAGGGTTGCCACCTTTTCTTCAGTGGGGGGGAAGAAAAGGTGGCAGTGGGGGGGTGAGCATTGGGTGCCAGACACTGTAGATTCCCGTGCCAAGCAGTCGGCAGAATGGATAAGGGTACAGCCAGCTGCTCTGCTGAGGGGTTGGATCCAGATCAGAGCGGGTGGATTAGTGGAGCCCAGTGCCAGAACTCCTTCCAGCACCGGGCTCCTGGATTTAGCATGGATATGGGGGATACCGGGATTTCAATGACAGTAGGATAGGATGCTGGAGAATAGGGTTGCCACCTTTTCTTCAAGCCAAACCCAACATGACCTTTAAGCTGAAAGTCTGCTTTAATGTCCAACAAGGTTTTTTGCAAGTAGTGTAAACTCATAAAGCCAGACTGTAGGAACAGACTCTCTCCTACTCCTTCGATGTGCTTCTATCCAACAGGGACTTATGGTGGCCATACACTACACAATCTGATTGTACAACCTCCTTTAGACTTACCAAAACAATGTAATGTGAGGACAATTCTAAACAATGCTTTGCATTTGTATAAAATAAACAGACTCTTACACTATATAGTTCTTGGCAGAGCTAAAGCGGATTGTACAATAACATTATATAGTGGATGGTCACCTTAAATCATGTGAGATGAAAAACTTGCATTAAAGCTTGATTGATATTGCAGCCTGTTTGCATCAAAAGTAAGCCCAGTTGCTGCTGTCTGAGTTAAATAAGTCCCACCTTTGCCATCAGTACCTAAAATAATCATCATTGCTGTCAGTAAAGTAAGCCTTGTTGTTGGATCAGATCTCTCTTCTCTCCCTGCAGTCTTCCCTTCCCAAGCTGACTACAATGATGGGGTTGTAGCACTACGAGTCTGCATGCAGAAGGGGGATGTGTATCATTGCAATAATGCCACAAAGTTCTGCCCCCATGCAGACACCCTAGCAGTATAGACCCCCTGCTATTCCATGCAGCCACCTCTCCTCCCCCCTTCACATCACACATCTGCATTACAACACATGGAAACTGACCTGCTGAATTTCTGTGTAGACTCATGGCATTATCTGCTACACATGGGGGGCGTGGCTGGCCTGAGATTGAGGGGCAGATCTCTCTTTCTTCAGTGAATCGCATGGTCCTGCTATTACTTGAGCTGCCGATGGGACTGGGGGTACTATAGGAAGCACAGCCCAATGTGCCCTACACTGCAAGGGAACCTGTCTGTCCCTTGTTCCGGCCCTGCTCTTACCTGACTGTGCAGGAGCAACTTGCAGCCAGGAGTCAGGGGGCGGAGCTGGGATGGAGAACCGCTTTGCTCAGTGGTTTCCTCTATAGTGTGTACCCCCAGAGCGTGTCATAGGTCCTGGCAACCAATCACTGGAAAAAATGTTGATGGGGAGGGAGAAGCTGGCCGAAATCCTTACTGGCTGCAGTTAGGATACTCCCACTGATTGGAGCCCAATGTCAGAACTTGTTCCAGCACTGGGCTCCGGGACTCCAACCCAGATCCGCAGGACCCTGGAACTTACTCCGAATCGCGGGACAGCCCTGCAGAATCCGGGACGGTTGGGAGGTATGTATAAGGTAAAAAATGTAGGCATGTTGTGTGAAAGGGAACACGTAACAAGCATATAGTTTGGTTTTCTTACATTTGACTGCAAAAGTGAAAATACATTTTAAATAAAGATAGGATAGGGTTGCATAGAAAATATAGGGCCTTCCCCTATTACTGGTGATTATTTGCATCCCTGCATCTTTTTTTCCCCTCCACCTTTTGGCTCAGATCGAGTGTAGTACTGTATCTGTTCTTGCCAAGTGGTGGAGCTCTACCTTTATTCTGGCCTTTGGCTGAGATACCAGGCTTTATGGTATCCTGCTGGTATGATGGGGGTCCTGATGGTCCTCCTCATGGGAAAAAAACTTTGTAGGTGGGGGCCAGGAGTATTTCCCTGGTGTGGTGGATTCCAAGGGGTCCAGTGTCTGTTAATTTAACCAGTACTACACAGTGTACCCATGAGTTGGGAAGGCAGAGAGTCGGCAGTGTTGAGTGTCACCTGGGAGCAGTGACTCCTAGTATCAGTATGGGCATGGGACCCTACTTTGAGAAGGGCCACACACCACAGCTTTTTTCTGCACATCGTCACATGAGCACAGCCTTTTGGCTGAGTCTAGGGTCATGTTTGTTACCAGACTGCAAGGCCTAGCCGTTGTTTATATACTAGCACCATTTTTATAAATTTTTCTCTCCACATATGTGTCATTGCATTTTATATGTGTGTATTTTTTTTAGTCACACACGGTAGGGTTTGGGTCTTCAGCCTACCCTGAAGTTTATGGGGAGGATGTGTGCCTCTTAAGTTCTTTCCTCCCCTACCTTGGAGGTCTCTGTTCAGGAGAGCCCCTAACCCAGTACTCGAGGGTCGGCTTCGGCTGATCAGGAGTAGAGGGGTCCGTCCTGCCTTTTGGCTAGGTGGACCTGAATGTGCCTTTTCCCTGTCCATAATCTTGCATACCGGGGGTCAAGAAAGGGTCCTTCCTCTTAGGGAGGGGACAATATGACACCCTAGTGCACTTTTTTCTGTATGATCACATACACTTTTTGGGGTTTGAAAAACAAAAATGCTTGTCGGCAACCCGTGGGCCGCCACCACTAATTGTCAGGCCCGTCAGTGCCAGTGATTAATTCATGGTTACCTGGCCCACGGACATGTTTGCCTCTGTCCTCTTCATTGGACAGCAGCGAGCGGCCGGTATCACAGGGCTGGATGGGGGGGGGAACCGCTGAAGCTAACTTTTTACATTAAACAGCAGGTGATTGATTGCCAGGTGGTCCTAGCAACCAATGACCAGCTTGTTGATGTAAAAAGTTAACTTCAGCATTTCCCTCCCCCCATCCAGTGCTGTGATACAAGCCGCTCGCCGCTGTGCTCTACACCTGTGTATGGTAGGAGAGTTCTACCTACACAGTGTGTTTTTGTGTCCGTGGGTTGCAGGGGGGACAGAGGACACTATGGGGCAGAGAACACTATGGGGGCAAAGGACACTATTTGGGCAGAGGACACTATGAGGGCAGAGGACAGATGACACTATGGGGGCAGAGGGCAGAGGACACTATGGGGGAAGAGGACACTATGGGGGCAGAGGACACTACAGTGGGGGGCGGTGCATGGACAGAGGGCACTGCTTTGGGAGGCACAGGAAACTTTCTATGGGGGGGGCAGAGAACACTATGGGAGTGATGTGAAGTGTGACAGAGGACATTGCAAATGGGGGGACCCTCTTAGGGACCCCATGTAACTTGGGGACATGGACCCTTCTCACTTGGGGACAGGGACCCCATCTCCCCTGGGGACAAGGACCATTCTCCCTTGGGGACAGGGACCATTCTCCCCTGGGGAAAGGGACCCCTTCTCCCCTGGGGACTGGGACCCCATCACCCCTGGGGACAGAGACTCCATCTCCCCTGGGGGCAGGGACCCCATCACCCCTGGGGACGGGGCCCCAGCTCCCCTAGGGACAGGAACCCCATCTCCAGACCATCAGACCATACTGGCTGGCAGGGCTGGCGTCAGCCACCCTTGGGTGCCAGAATGGGGGAGGGGGCAGAAAAATCTGAATCCCCAGCCACATGATCCCTCGGGGTGAACTGGCTCTGTATTAGTGAAGCACCCTAAAGTGAGGTAAACCTGTACTGTTATTATTACTATGTTAGCAATATTATTATCTTCATTTATTAGCAGGTGAATGCGGACCTTAATGCATTCACATACACTGAATCAGGCCCTTAAGTGGAAAAAGGTTGCTGACCCCTCTTCTAGTCTATAGCTACCTCTTTCTTAGTGTGTTGTTTTAGTATAAAGCTTTTCAGCTGACGTCTCTTTGCAGTCATATACCCTTCAATCATTTAAGATTCAGTGGGACTGTCGCAGGATTTTAACACAATCCCAGCATCACACACTGCCTGGTGGAGTTGTAGGCAGGCTGAAATCAGCTGCCTAAAAGGAGAATGTATCATTTTAGTAAGCCAGCTAGTCTGCCCAGGTTAAGGAAGGGTTAATGCTATCTCTGCTGGCTCGCAGACTTTTTTGAGGGCCCTTCTCCCTGTATCAAATAAAAAGATGGAAGGTTCTGCCCAGATGAGTCCTGCCTCATGGAAAGCAGCAAGAGGCACACAGAGGGGGATGTAGCCCTTTTACAGTCAGTAATCACCTGCCTGGAAGGGAAGAAGAGCCTGCACGATAAGCTGCTGTAGGACTGCTGCGCTTTGTAGCACAAGAGCCTGGAGCACTGCCAAGTATGGACTTCCACCAGTTAATGGACTTTCTCCTTTCAAAGGTATGTCTGGGCAGCCACCAAACAGACAGTTAGTCAGGGTTAAGATGTTCTGGACTTTGTACTTTCTTTGTGTCATATGGCAGATATGCTAAACCAATCTGGGCCCTTAATATCACCAGAAGGATATGAGGTACACTACACTACTGTGTCATTTGAATGTACCAAGCAAGAGCAAGGTTGTTACTAAGGGTAACTAAATCCACACCAAAGACATAAGGCAACCGGTCGGGGCACAATACCTTTGTAGGGTGGCATTGATAAGTGCACTGTGGGGCAAAGGTACCCCTAGTGCAAGGATATGCAATTAGCGGACCTCCAGCTGTTGCAGAACTAAAAGTCCCATGAGGCATAGCAAGACTCTGACAGCCACAAGCATGACTCCCAGAGGCAGAGGCATGATGGGACTTGTAGTTTTGCAACAGCTGGAAGTCCGCTAATTGCATATCCCTGCCCTAGTGCATGGGAGCAGTAGGCTCCACCCACACTGCCCAGTGTAGTCCAAGGACCTGGAGAGCTTACAGTCTCAAGGAACATTCTCCACCCACCAGTGATCTTCTGCCAGCAACCGATGCATAGCTCAGCAGCAGGAGGTGACGGGACAAAAGCAGCAGGAAACTCACTACAGTGCATGTCAAAACTTTTTTGTGAAGTGTCAAAAGCTTAAAAAAAAAAGTCACATCTTTACTTTCTGGCAGATACTGTAGATCTTTAGTAGGGAGCAGATAGATGAGAAACAACCCTGTTTAAAGTAGTGGCAATGAGGTTAATTTGGCTTATCGCTAATCCTGACAAAAGCATAGTTATTTTAACAGTTGCTGGTAATCATGTACAGTATGCAGGTGTTCATGATCGTTATTGTTACATTTTGGTTACTTTGTCGAATTTACTGTATTTATGATGTAATGTCACTTTAAGTATTTTGGCTGATTGCTGCAGGGGAGGATCGTGTGTAACTTCTTCCTCTGCAGATCTGTTATCTGCTGCCACTAACCCCCTTAAAAGGGCCCATCTTGAGGGACTCCATGTCCAAACTGTGGAGTTTGTTGCTATGGACATAATCCATCACAGGAATGGGCCATACTATGTTGTTTTGCACCTTATCTTTTGGGAAGACCACTAGAGACTAATTATGTGAACTGATCACGCACAGTATGTAAAGATTAATGAGAGATGTATCTGTATTTTCCAAGTGCCTCAGTAAGAGTAATGTTATTGAAGTTAAGAAGTTGTCAGTGTCTATTGCTAACAGAAATGAGTGTAACCTGAATAACTTTTGTATTGAGAGTTAAAGCCACCTAACCCTTTGGTTAAACAGTCTTGTGCTGCGGTAAGAACATCATTTGTACCGGGTAACCCCTGTGGTTGAATACATTTCCAATACACACACTTTAACCTGAAAGGTTGGAATACAATCTCAAGTGATGGTGGCCAGCCTGAAGAGTTGTGCCGTGTACACACGACCGGACTTTCCGGCAGACTAGGTCTGACGGTCTATCCGACGGACTTTCGGCGGACTTCCGACGGACTTTCCTAACGAACGGACTTGCCTACACACGATCACACCAAAGTCCGACGGATTCGTACGTGATGACGTACGACCGGACTAAAATAAGGAAGTTGATAGCTAGTAGCCAATAGCTGCCCTAGCATCGGTTTTTGTCCGTCGGACTAGCATACAGACGAGCAGATTTTTCGGCCGGACTCGAGTCCGTCGGAAAGATTTGAAACATGTTTTATTTCTAGGTCTGTCGGACTTTTGGGGAAAAAAAAGTCCGCTGGAGCCCACACACGATCGAACTGTCCAACGGAGTCCGGTCCGCCGGACCAAGTCTGCCGGAAAGTCTGCTCGTGTGTACGCGGAATAAGCTGGTGACTGGCAGAAGGCAGTGGCCCTGTTTGGTTGGAGAAATGGTGCGCTTTATGTCCTTCATCTCGTGGCAGGATAGTCATGTTGGCACCCACACACGATCGAATTGTCCGACGGAGTCCGGTCCACTGGACCAAGTCTGCCGGAAAGTCCGCTCGTGTGTACGCGGCATAAGCTGGTGACTGGCAGAAGGCAGTGGCCCTGTTTGGTTGGAGAAATGGTGCGCTTTATGTCCTTCATCTTGTGGCAGGATAGTCATGTTGGCACCCGCTGTGACACAGGGTTAACCTAGGGACCTGGCCTGGGTAGTCATGAGAGCAAGGCCTTACTTTAGTATAAAGTGATGGCTTCCTGTAGTGTGAGCCTTTAGGGTAAACAGAATGCATAATATAGTGTGGCAGTATGGATTAAGTGTTTGTGTCCAAGATGGGAGACTGGCAGGGTATGGGGTATGCTCTGTGCCCCTATCATGAAGTTAATCATCTAGAGAAGGTGAGAATGGAACACTGGTGCCCGTTGTTTTGTTTTTTTTTACTAGTAATGGCGGTGATCTGCGATTTTTATCATGACTGCAACATTATGGTAGACACATCGGACACTTTCGACACATTTTTGGGACGAGTGACAGTTATACATTGATCAGTGCTATAAAAATGCACTGATTACTGTATAAATGTCACTGGCAGGGAAGGGGTTAACACTAGGGGGCGATCAAGGGGTTAACTGTGTTCCCTGACTGTGTGTCCTAACTGTAGGGGGAGGGGACTGACTAGAGGAAATGACAGATTGTGGTTCCTAGCTATTAGGAACTCACAATCTGTCTCTCCTCACAGAGAGAACAGGGATTTGTGTGTTTACACACACACGTCCCTGTTCTGCCTCTTGTGCCCTCTATTGCTCGTGGCCGGCGGTCATCACGACTATCAGCCACAAGCTTCGGCACCCCTGCAATGCAGCGGGCGCGCCTGCTATACCGCTTAAAGGTATAGCTATGACGGCTCGCGGGAACGTGCCGACCTGCCGCAGTATAATGACGGCGGCTGGTCTGCAAGTGGTTAATATTATGGTTGTTGTTTGATTTTTTGGGGAAGTTGCCACAACACCATTATCCCTGAGTTTTTAAGATCTAAGATATCACTATGTTGGTATCCCTTGTTACTTTTCCATTGTGTTGTTTTTAATGTAACTGCCTACTCCCAAACTGTCATTTGAAGAAAAACACATAGCCAAGTATTATTCTCCACAATTTTTTTATTGTGCAGAAAAAAAAAAACAACAGAAATTAAATTAGAGATGCTATCTGCCATCCAAATAAAAATACAGTAACTTAACAAAAATGTGTGACTCAACGCTCACCAAACTTCTACTAACATGAAATTAGCAGAAGGGGCCCAAAGGGTGGCGCTTGAGAAATGAACTTTCCTTTATACTCTCATAGGACGTTACTACGTTCGTGTTTGTTGAATGACAATTTGCAGATAGTTAGTATGCTAGACAAAATCCTGCACACACGCTTTTCACAAAAATCAGACGCTCGGTCGTACAACAATCGAACCGTGTGTTACGAGGCTATAGTAACACGCTGTTGCGGATAGAGTTGAATGAATGCAATCTCAAAAAAAAATATAAGAAGAAAAACAAAATCATGTACTATGTTGTGCAAATGCATTGCAGTGCATGTGCAAAATGCGTAGCAGCACACAGTTATGGTACACATAATGCACTTTCACTAGTGTAAATGGGCCCTTAGTGTGTTGGTGTACTGAGGGTGTGTGTGTGGGGGGGTTATTATTATTTTTTAATAATACTGTCAGGAATGTTTCAAGGATCTAAGCAGTTTATAAGCATGTAAGTCAGATTTGTAATAAGCATCATAAGGTGCCTACTTTTATTTTTCTTGCACATACCCATCACCCTGATCTGCAAAACCAGCATTTCAAAAAAACAAATGCCAGCATTATTTGCATCATTTTTTTGTCAATATTTGCACATAGCTGGACATGCCCCATGTGTCAGTGCTTGGAACTGGTGAGTGGCTGTTCGTGCCTCTTGTGTATATTGTGTTAAGGTGATTCTATCTATATCTATATCTATATATCATAAATACAAACCTAAACACTTTCAATTTGCATGCAATTAGATAGACCCTTGCACTACATAGTTGAAGGTACATTTAAAGGAAACTGAATTAGAAAATTGTATAATGTATGGCCTACTTTACTTAAGTACAGAGCAGCTTTAAAATTCTTATTCAATATCTTACTATTAAGCTAAATGCAAATGCAGTAACTTGTGGATTGAACATGTTGGCATCTATATATCTACCTAGTATAGTTCACTGTACTTTGCACTTCATCATTTTTCTCTAAACTCTTCCACTTGCATTGTTCACTTTGGATGATTTTATTGCATTGCTTATCACCTATATCTTTACATATCTTTTATATGCTGTGTATATATTGCTCTGTTTTTGTTGTCTCAGTAACACCTGGCAATGTTCTTCCCTCCACGTGTACAAGGAAATTCTTGAACAAGTAAATACTGCTGGGAACCCCATAAAACCAGCATGCTGATACTTAGTTGGCAAAGAGAATGTGCCAAGAAAGTACCTGCTCTGCCAACCTGGAAAGAACCAATGGAAAGCTATACGCCAAAGCTAAAAAAAATACAAATAGAGACATGCTTCCTTGTGGCTAGGGTGTGGTTGCAATAGAGCAAGAGAGGCAATGAGATGTCAGATAAGATACCTGTTTTATAATTAACAAGTTATGGATAACTAGGTACAAAAACACATAGCATCAGTGTTATTAATTAACTATATTATTAATAACTATATTATAGTTATTATTATCAGTGTATAAAATGATGTATCCCATATATCTTTATTATTTGAATGTGTATCTACCAACACTTATCATATAAACAAATTCTATTTTCATTGTATTAGTACATTAATAATAACTGATATGTTCATCAAAACTTTTTATACTGCTGGTAGCAAATAAGAAAGAGCAAAATTGTGAATTTTCATCTCCCCTCCTGTGTACCAAAATTGGGAGATTTATACAGAAGTTCACAATTTGGTGGAGTGTATTGTGGTTATTAAGGAAAAGTAAAGCTGAAATGAAGGCAGATATAAAAGACACAAATACATGCAGTTCTGTATGTATTGAAGTGATTGTAAAGTCTCGTTTTTTTCCTCTAAAAATAACAAACATGTTATACTTGCCTCCTCTGTGTAGTGGTTTTGCACAGAACAGCCTGGATCCTCCTCTTCTCGGGTCCCTCTTCGGCTCTCCTGGTCCCTCTGTCCTGTTGAGTGCCCCCACAGCAAGCAACTTGCTTGGGGGCACCCAAGCCGAGCCACAGCTCTGTCCATTCAGACACAGAGCCCCGGTTTGGCCACGCCCCCTCTCCTGATTGGCTGACTTTAATTGATAGCAGCGGGAGCCAATGAAGGAGAGTCCCGGACAGCCGAGGCACTCGTGGACATTACTGGAGAGAGAGGGGGCTCAGTTAAGTATTAGGGGAGCTGGGGTGGGCTGCTGAACACAGATAGCTTTTTATCCTAATGTATTAAGATAAAAAACCTTCTGACTTTACAACCACTTTAATGCATCACAAATTTATGAAGCTCCGTATTTATTAATGCATTCGTATTTATTAATGTTGTCTTTTTAAATCAAGCTGTATAAGTACATACATTTGCTTTAGCATCAGTCCTTTGGAAGTCCCTCTGCAGCAAAGCTTAAAAAAGGGGAGGAAAAAGCTGCAGAATGAGCCAATCAGTTGTGCTATAGAGATGAATTCATAAGTCTGCTCCTTCTCCTCTTGCTGAAAAATTACAAACCGAGGAAAGGACAAAAACTGTACATAAAAGTGCAGCAGAGAAATATCAGGTCTCCTTCCCTGCCAGACAGGGCTGTGCTGTGTGGCAGAGCTGTGTAAATCTCAGGACTGGATGAACAAACATGGAAACCCTTTGGCAGGTAAAAGAGCTACCACATATATTTTATCTGTGTATTTAGCTATTTGCCTTAAGTTCAACTTCAAGGTGTTTTTTGTAGTTAAAGGGACCCTGTCAGTATCTTAAAAAAAAGTCCTTTGCAATATAGAAGCTCCATTGCCCACCTCTCCAATGGCTACAGTTTCCTATCTTCCTTAATTTTTCCTCCATTTTTCACTTTTACTTTTTCTTCTATTTTGTTATATAGGAATTGGGTTTGGAAAATGTCTTACTTTTGTGTGGAATACATGTGGGAGAGAGATTTCTAACTGCAAGGGCTCCTTTATTTGTTTAGAGGTTGGTAGGAAGCTGAGCAGCGTTATTACGACCCCCTGACTGCCCCCCTTTAACCACTTAAGGACCAGCCGCCACAGTTATACTGCGGCAGGTTGGCTCCTCTGGGCGAGCCGTCGTAGCTGTACGTCGGCCGCTTTAAGAGCACTAGGGCGCAGCCGATGCACGTGCCCAGTGCCTGCGATGCCCACCAGGCTCCCTCAATCGCTCCTGAGAGAGACAGAACGGAGGTCTGTCAATGTAAACAGACAGATCTCCGTTGTAAGGGGTGAGGAGACTGATCTGTTGTTTCTAATGTTTAGGAACAATGATCGGTCTCCTCCCCCAGTCAGTCCCATCCCCCCACAGTTATATACACTCCCTAGGACACACATTTAACCCCTTGATTGCGCCTAGTGTTAACCCTTTCCCTGCCAATGACATTTATACAGTAATAGAGAGATCGTTGAGTCAACATCGGAAGAAGAACAGAGGGAGAAGACAGCGGAGAAGACCCAGCAAAAGAGTGAGCAAAAGAGCGAGAAGATAGCAGGGGAGACCCCGCAGAAGACAGCGGACAGAGGGAGAAGAACCGGAGAGGGGAGAAGAACCAACAGAGGCAGAAGATGTCAGCGGAGGACACAGAAGAGCCGGAGAGGGAAGAACAAATCGAAAGAGACGCCGGAACTGCCTAATAAATTAGTTTAAAAACATGTGTAATGTGTTTTATTTTTGACACTTTTTTAGGTGAATGGGTAGGGGTAAAATGTACCCCATAATCAATCACATAGGGTGGGGGGCCAGGATTTGGGGGTGCTCGCTCGTCCCCATCCCCTTTCCTGACCTGCTTTGGATCCGACTTTGCCCTGTGACTTGAAGTCCGACATGCGTCCAACTTCAATGAACAGGGATTTGACTTTGATCCCTGATAGTACCAGGCACTGTGTCTGGTATAAATCTTTGGGGGGAACATCACGCACAATTTAAAAGAAAAAAAAAACGCATGGGGTTCCCCCTCCAAGAGCATACCAGGCCCTTCGCTCTGGTATGGATTTTCAGGGGAACCCGCACGCTGGAAAAATGGCATTGGGGCCCCCCCAAAATCCATACCAGACCATTATCCGAGCACACAGCCCGGCAGGTCAGGAAAGGGGGTGGGACAAGCGAGCGCCCCCCTCCTTCTGAACTGTACCAGGCCACATGCTCTCAACATGGGGGGGGTGGGTGTTTTGGGGCAGGGGGGCCCTGCGCCCCCCACCCCAGAGCACCTTGTCCCCATGTTGATGAGGACAAGGGCCTCTTCCCAACAACCCTGGCTGTTGGTTGTCAGGGTCTGCGGGTGAGGGGCTTATCGGAATCTGGAAGCCCCCTTTAACAAGGGGGCCCCCACCCTATGTGATTGAGTAAGGGGTACATTTTGTCAAAAATAAAAGGCAGTACACAGGTTTTTAAAGTAATTTATTAGGCAGCTCCGGCATCTCTTCCAACTTCCTCTGCCCTCCCTGGCTCTTCTCCCTCTTCTGGCGACATCTTCTGCCTTCTGTCTTCTAACCCTCGTCAGTTCTTCTCCCTCTGTCCCCTATCTTCTGCCTCTGCCGGGTCTTCTCCGCTGTCTTCTCGCTCTTTTGCTGGGTCTTCTCGCTCTGTTCTTCCGATGTTGACGCGATGCTCTCTCCTGCTCTAATGCGTGTGCCACTACTTATATTGGCATGGGGCAGGGTCGATGGGTGAATGGGACGGGAATGCTGTCTCCTATGGCAACAGTCTTTAACAGTTCCTAACACAAGGCTCAACAGTTTCTTTCACTTCCACTACCATCATTTCTTGTAGTTCTTCAGCCCACTGAGCTCCCGGTCTCTCACTAGACCCGCTGATTCACTGGCACTGAATCCCTTTAGCTCCTCCAATCTTCACAGTGGTATCTTCCTCAAGCATCACCCCCACCTCTCTGCTGGGTCCCTAAGCTCCCTGAAGGTTTTCCCAAGTGTGGTTCGGGGTTAAATTTCAGCACCATTAGCGGTAACCCCGAGCCACACACGGGATTACATTGCAGGATCCTGGTGCGGTGTTACTTACCTTGTCCCCAGGATCCTGCAATGTTCCCCGCTGTGTCTGCGGGCTCTGTCTCCTCTGAAGCCTCTCTGTGCCAGGCTCCGTTCCCTGCAAGCGTCGCGACGCACAGGGGGCAGAGCCTTGCGACAAATTAAAAAAAAAGTAAAAATCATAACACATACAGTACTGTAATCTTACAGATTACAGTACTGTATGAAATTATTTCACATCCCTTTTGTCCCCAGTGCTTTGTCCAATGCCCTGCATCCAGTTTTATATTATATATACTGTTTTTTCTGCCTGGAAACTGGAGATTGTCCATAGCAACCAAAAAGTGTCCCTTTACGTCAAAAGTGGCTTTAGACCAGGTAGAAAACAGCGATAGTAAATTAGAACACTTGCAGAATTGAGCAATAGTGAATTGTGGGGAAATTTATTTTATTATTATTATATTAATATTTTTTTTAATTATTTATATTTATTCATTATATTATAATTTATGTTTTTGTTTCAAACTTCATCATACCCGGGATATCTACTACACTCTTGGTGGACAGATTTAAGTGTGTTATTGTTAGGAATTACAGGCTTACAATATAAAACGCCAAATTTCCATGCAAAATAATTGTACCGCTTTCAGCACCTAAAATCCGAAATAATCATACCGCCAGGGAGGCTAGCCTGGCACTCAAGATAACGCTCAAGCTTCACCGCGTCAGGTTCTTCGGCCGGCAGAACCATCACTTTTGGTTGGACTGCAAGCCGCAGTCCCAACCCTGCTCTGCTCTCCTGCTTCTGGATAGGCCCTCAGACAGCCTGGCAGCCAGATGTGGCCGGGATAGGCCCAATCTCTGGCCAAGCAGCCTGGGCAGTGTGACAGAACCCACTGTCACTGTGTGTTTTGGAAGGGACTGTGGGTCGGCCTCCTGCCCACAGACTATGGCCCAGAAGAGATTGAGAGACTTGGGGACAAAATGGCATTGAGATAATGTAATGTAATGCTACATCCTTCTCCCTCCCCCCTCCCCCTCTTGTTGCTGTGTTTAATTGTGTTGGGTCATGGCACGTAGACAAAGGTCTGGAGACACCTCCCAGCAGGGGATGTGTAAGGAGGGGCTGCCTGCTTATCATAATCCCTTATGTGTTTCAACTGTAGTTTCTGTTTCCATGTACAAGTGTTGAGTTCCCATTGGTTCTTCCTTGTCCCCTACCCCCTCTATGACAAGGCTAAGGGGAGTGTCCCTAACTGTGTTTAAAGGTGTATGTTTTTGTATTTAATAAACAGTTTATGCTCTGCATGTTTAACTCTCAACACCTGTGTGGCTTGTCTCATGATTGAGGGGTTAAGGGCTGGTTATGGTGAGTCTGCAGGCTGCGGGTGTGTTTGGAGGACAGGAGACACAGGTCTGGTGGAGGTGCCCAGCAGAGGTATCTGAGATCTGTCACAGGCAGTATAACACACGTCCACCCAGACAGGTGGCACAGAACATAGATCACCTGACTCCACCCAAATATATATGCTCTGCCAGCAGGCCAAGGGATTCAAGAAAACCCCTGCCCATTGGCTGAGATACCCTATATACCCATTACCTGACCTTGCGTTGCCCTTCTCGTATCTAGTACCACCAAGTACCTGGCCACCTAGTGGTAGAAGAGAAAAGTGCAACAAGGGCAAACTTGGGGAAAAATCAATAGATCTCTAACAATCAACCAGGATAATTATTCCTGGCAAGTAAATTTGTGAGGAGCAACCCTGCCTAAACTCCAGGGTGCTACACCACCTTAATTACCCACATACCCTGTGTAATCAATATGTGTCCAGCTTTAAAGGGATGAGGTGGCCTTGCTACCTATGCATCTGTAGGAGGCGTTCTGTCCTCCTCTCTGTTGCTGACTGCTGAGACAAGGTGAGGTGGAGATGAGGGGGGTGCCGTAGCTGCAGGAGAGGTGTGAGTGCCATAAAAAATGGTCTGGGGGCCGGATTTGCCCCCCGGGCCTTATCAAGGACACATGTGCTCCTAACTGTTTCCCTTAGTTAGGATAGCGATGTCGGGACCCGAGATGAGTCTGATGTTGTCTGATAAGTCCAAGATAAGTTAATCTTGGACTCATCAGACCACAGGACATGGTTCCAGTAATCCATGTCCTTAGTCTGCTTGTCTTCAGCAAACTGTTTGCGGGCTTTTTTGTGCATCATATTTAGAAGAGGCTTCCTTCTGGGACAACAGCCATGCAACTTGATGCATTGTGGGGCGTATGATCTGAGCACTGACAGGCTGACCCCCCACCCCTTCAACCTCTGCAGCAATGCTGGCAGCACTCATATGTCTATTTCCCAAAGACAACCTTGGGATATGACGCTAAGCATGTGCACTCAACCTCTTTGGTCGACCATAGCAAGGTCTGTTCTGAGTGGAACCTGTCCTGTTAAACCGCTGTATGGTCTTGGCCACCGTGCTGCAGCTTAGTTTCAGGGTCTTGGCAATCTTCTTGCAGCCTAGGCTATGTTTATGTAGAGCAACAATTCTTTTTTTCAGATCCTCAGAGAGTTATTTGCCATGAGGTGCCATGTTGAACTTCCAGTGACCAGTATGAGAGAGAAAGAGCGATAACACCAAATTTAACACATCTGCTCCCCATTTACACCTGATACCTTGTAACACTAACGAGTCAACTGACACCAGGGAGGGAAAATGGCTAATTGGGCCCAATTTGGACATTTTCACTTAGGAGTGTACTCACTTTTGTTGCCAGCGGTTTAGACATTAATGGCTGTGTGTTGAGTTATTTTGAGGGAACAGCAAATTTACACTGTTATACAAGCTGTACACCCACTACTTTACATTGTAGCAAAGTGTCATTTCTTCAGTGTTGTCACATGAAAAGATATAATAAAATATTTACAAAAATGTGTGTATATATATATATATATATATATATATATATATATATATATATACACATACACAGTACAGTCTAGTGTAGCAAGGTCCTGGGTCCCCTTTGGTCTAATGAGAACCTCCAGAGTTAGGGACATCTGACATCCTTTTTTGTAGAGTGGGTTACATGACATGATGGATGTAATGCAAGTTAGATTCATGGGCGCCAGACGCTTCTTGAATGCAAAGAGATTTATATTCTCTTGAACAGAACTGTGAGAGAGAGGGTTTAGGGCCAGGACACCCTTTAGTATTTGCAATGGTAATTAGCAGACTCCAAGACTTCTATAGACAGCCATGCAGGGAAAGGCACCCAGCAGGACACCACGCCTGCATATGTAGGGTTGCTGTCTCATATGACACGTGGCCGCTGCGTCACTCGGGAGCCAATGCACGTGTTCAGCAGCCACGATGTCCATTGGGCACCTGCGTTTGCTCCTGACAGAGCAGGAGCATGGATCTGTGTGTGTAAACACACAGATTCACATCCTGTCAGGGGAGAGGAGACAGATCGTAGTATAGTATATAGGAACACCGATTGGTCTTCTTCCCTAGTCAGTCCCACCCCCCCCCCACAGTTAGAACACACCTAGGGAACACATTTAACCCCTTTACCTAGTGTTAACCCCTTCCCTGCCAGTGACATTTACACAGTAATCAGTGCATATTTATAGCACTGATCACTGTATAAATGTCAATATATAAATACGCTGTGCTATCAAAAATGCAAATGTGTGTAAATATATTACATATAAGTGGTAATGTGCAATACATGCAATGTTGCAAATAAAGTGATAATGTGCATACACTTAAAAAATGTTATATATATATATATATATATAGCGTCCAAAAAAGTAATCACAGTCTCAAAAATAAAGTGCTACAGTGTGCTTGTGACCGTTATTTTCATATCACACAAGCACACTGTAGCACTTTATTTTTGAGTATATATCAAGCTACATATACTCACTGTGATGCATATTTAATATTTTTATTATACATTTTTTATACTGTGATTACTTTTTTGGACGCTATATATATCTAACATTTTTTAAGTGCATGCACATTATCATTTTATTTGCAAAATTGCAAGTATTGCACATTACCACTTATATGTAATATATTTACACACATTTGCATTTTTGATAGCGCAGCGTATTCAATATTTTCTTTTGATTCTTTGCATGGTATATGAGACATGTGTAATGCTAGCAGCTGATCATCAAAAAGAAGTATTAATTTGGAGACCTTATTGGTCTGAAAGTTAGTGGAGGCTCATAGGACTATATATCATAATGCTGTATAAATGTCAATGGTCCCAAAATAGAGTCAAAAGTGTCCAATCTGTCCGCTGCAATGTCGCAGTCCTGATAAAAATCGAGATTGCCGCCATTATTAGTAAAAAAAAAAAAAATGCCATAAATCAATAACCTATTTTGTAAGCGCTATAACTTTTACGCAAACCAATCAATATACGCTTATTGCAATTTTTTTTTTTTTTTTTTTTTTTTTACCAAAAATATGTAGAAGCATACATATCGGCCTAAACTGAGGGAAAAAAATAAATAAATTAAATTTGGGATATTTATTATAGCAAAAAGTAAAAAATATTGTGTTTTTTTTTTTCAAAATTTAAGCTCAAATACCGCCAAAAGAAAGCTCTATTTGTGGGGGAAAAAAGTGATCAAAATTTAATTTGGCTATGGTGTTGCATGACCGCGCAATTGTCATTCAAAATGTTACAGCGCTGAAAGCTGAAAATTGGCCTTGGCAGGAAGGGGGTGAAAGTGCCCTGTATTGAAGTGGTTAATAAATGACACACAGTGGGGAACATATTGTTACCTAACACAGCGGATTGTAGGGACATTAAACTGTTATGAAAGCAGTAGGAGGGGAGGATCGGGGAGTGGACGGAACTGACGGGCATGAAGGTGGGAGAGAACACAGGAGAGCTGCGGATGACGGAGGCACGTAAACTGACCACCGTGTGAGGGTTCACCAGCCATGATAAACCATGGTAAGTTTACAGAAGGGAGGGCAGAACCAGGCAGGATCAGCCAGGTATTTCAGGTGATACAGGGGGCCGAATTACATAGCACAAGCACTGTGCTGTATAACATGCTTTAAAGGAACAGGATCAAGTTTTTTTTTTTTTTTTTAGGGTTACAAACACTTTAAGTTCCTGTATAAAAGGATGCGGTATATATATATATAGACTCATAAGTTAATTCCCTTTATTTCCATTGACTTTAAGTCTTCTCCCATTTCATAAACAATGTTTTTGTTTTTAATTTTTTTCTTAAAAGGACAGTACATATGGTTTATCATCGCCTTAGGAAAAAAAAATATTATAGGTTCCCCCTAAAAGTCCACTACAGACTCTTATCCAGGAATGGAGCCACATGTCCTCAACCTTGCATGGAAGGATTACCAAGCAACCCACCCCACCCAAACTCCTTTTAAAGCACATTTTCCCATGTTGATGGGAACAAGGACCTCATTTTCACATCCTGTCCATAGGGGACTTATCAGAGCCCAACATCAGCAAAAAAAAATTGTAGCACCCTCTACCTTAGGTAGGTAGGTGCTAGACTAGTGTTTGTGGTTGCACTGTTAGTGCAGGTAGATTTAGGCAGGCCTAGCTATGAGCTAGGCCTGTTTGTTTTTGATCTGGGGCAGGGAAGTGGTTTAGTGTAGCAGCAGGTGACTGACATGTGCCTCAGCTCTCTGGCGCCTCCTCTGTTTCCAGTGAGAAGGTTCTGGAAAAGAGGCAAGGCAGAGTGCTGGAGTGACATGGGGTGTATTTGGGAGCCCTGACCAATCCCTAACTAGGATTGTCAGGGGGCAGGCCTCATATATATATATATATATATACCCATGGTCAGCCTGGAGCTCGGAAGCTGGGAGGAGCCTCTCTTTACACCGTCATTAAGAGGTGTCCTGGAACAGGAGCAGGAGGAAGACAGCGGGGAACACAACCAGGAAAGTCATTCAGGAAAAAGATCATTGTGATAACTGATACTTGATGGACTACTGCTCCCAGCACATCCGATGCAAATCCTGCCAACCCTCCTGGCTGCAGCGACTTGACTTCAACGCCACAGTCTCTCCCTCTGGCTCCACATCCAATCCTGGCATGTCTCTCCCAGAGCCCCTCACTCATCGACCCCGAACAGTGAAGGAAAGCAAGTGATCTCAAGTATTGTGCTGGAGGAGATGTGCAGTAGAAGAGACTGTTAGTTTGCATTCAATTACCTTTATTTTCAACTAAGAAGTATTCATCTTTTGGGCATCCCATGTCCCTTTTCCTCATCCAAGTTTGTTCCCCTAATAAAAACAACAAAAACAAGCAAGAGACTGTTCATTGACTGGAGAAGTGTGCCAAAAATGGATGTCTGACCAAGCAGGGTGATGTGTGGATACTGAAACATGCAGTGACCCCATGGGGGCACCGCTACATATTTTTTACCGTATGCTGTGTACTGCCTAACTTATTATCTAAATCTGGGATTCTTTCTTTATGTGCTTCTTCACTACCTCGAGTAATATCTGAATTCTCTCTGAATACTCTGCTGCTTTTATACCTACCTACCCTTCACTAGTGCATTAACTATGAGACTGTTCAAACAACTAAACACCCAAAGAATGTGATTTCGTAACACCGATTTCCTGTCGCATCAGGGCAGCATACACTTTGGGTTGTGACTCCGCCCCTCACAACCTGATAGGACCACATAGCTATAAGTTGTAAAGATGGCCCCCGCCCCAGTCTTCTCTTATTTTTCCTCACCTGAAGGACTGAAGATGTCAGAAGCACCCCCTTACCGAATTCGCCCCAGCCAGGTTCTAGCCTCTCCTGGGTGGAAGTCCTTACCTGTACAGCCTCTAAATGAGCTAGATGGAAGGAACCCCACTCTGGTGATCTCAGGGGTATGTTGCGGCTCCAGTATAAGCCTTAAATAGGCTTAGTTGTGTGCAGTGGTCTCCATTACACTTTTCATTCCTTCTGTGTGTGCGGTGCACACTCTCAGGGTGGCCTGGTCGGTTCGCCAGGTTCCAAGATGGCGCCGAGTGGGGCGCGCCGCTACTGAGCATGTGCGGGCGGGTCGTGACCTCGGCGGCCATGGTGGTTCTTTTAAAAGCCTCAATCTGTCATTATATGATGCCTCTGGTTTCTGAAGACACCCTGACTGCTTTATCAGCTCTGTTTTTCCTTCTGGCGTTCCCCCTTGGGGTAAGTGGTTTCTCCTTTCTTCTGGTACCTGTGTTTGGCTGACTGCATGTTTATACCTACCTATATCTCTGCCAGGTCTATCACAGTTTCCTTTCCATGGAGAACGCTGCCCCAGCAGATCACCATCAGCCCAATAGGTAAGGGGGGGGGATTTCCATGGTAAGTAGTGAAGATTGAAAAAGAGAGCAGGATCGTGCTAATGCTGCCTAATTGGTCAGCCCTACCAGGTCATCAAGGTCGTCAAAATCAAGACGAAGAGAGACCTCTCGCAGGAGAAGCCGCTCCAGCCATAGGCGAAGCCGCTCACGCGGCAGAAGTCGCTCAGCCCACAGAGGAAGCCGTAGGAGGAGTCGTTCCTACTCCAGGCATAGGCGTTCCTATCACAGGAGATCCCCTGCACGTAGACGTCAGTCTCCTGCACATCCCTCCCGGCCGGCAGGGAATGCTTGCTGCGTATGCGGGGCCACAGCCCTACCAGACAGATTAGCCTGCCGCAAATGCATGGACGAAGCCACCAGAGAGAAAGAACTGGTCACTGTAGAGCCTACCGGAGTCCCTGCTACGCATATCTCAACTCCGGACGTGGAGGTTACAGCCCTAAGCACCTCCCCATCCCATCCCAGTACATCTAGGGAACAAGAATTCCCGTCAGATGAGGAAGAACTGGAGGCGGCAGCAGGCTTTGATTTTTCGCTCATAGGCCCCTTTGTGAAATCGGTCAAGGAAGCGATTAACTGGGAAGAACCTGAAGAGGTACAACAGAAACAAAGGAAGTATTTTCCAAATCTCAAGAAAGTACCTGAAGCCTTTCCATTCATAGAGGAACTGGATGAGCTTATTAAAGATGAATGGCAGAATCCAGAGAAGAAAGTTAGTCTCTCTAACAGGCTTACCAAGTTGTATCCTCTAAAAGAACCCAGGGTATCTCCCCTGGTTTCCCCTCCAGTGGTGGATGCCTCTTTGATGCGCCTAGCCAGGCATGTGATGCTTCCCATTGAGGATGCAGTGACGTTCAGGGATGTCCTGGACAGAAAGGTGGATACGGACCTTAAAAGGGCTTACGTTTTCGCAGGGGGTGCCTGCAGACCAGCAGTGGCACTGGCCGCCGCGGGAAAGCTATTTCCGGGTGGTCTGCAAACACCGCGAAACTCGTGGCTGAAGGCGCAGATCAAGACCAGATCGTTAAAGCCCTACAGGAACTCAGTCTTGCAGGAGATTTTGTGGCGGAAGCCTCGGTGGATACCATTAGGTCCGCTTCAAGATCTGTGTTAGCCACGGTAATGGCCAGGAGGGCGTTGTGGCTTAAACCCTGGTCAGCCGACCCGGCCTCAAAGTCCAACTGGTGCAGGATTCCATATGATGGAATTAACCTCTTTGGCGCAAAGCTGGATACAGCAATATCCAAAGTGACAGGTGGGAAGTCTGGTCTTATCCCTTCAGACAGAAGACCAAAACAGAAAAGAGCGCCTCCCTTCAAGCGCAATCTCCCGGAAAGATACAGGGATGCAAAATCCTATAGACCTGGGAAGGAGTAAAGGAGAACTTGGAAGAACCCTCAGACGTCCTTCCTCAAGTTCCAAAAAACCAAGACCCCGGCCTCCAATGAACAGAAACCGTTTTGAAGGTACGCCCGCCCAACCAGCGGTAGTGGGTGCCAGGATCACAAGCTTCAAGTTGGTTTGGGCGGAATTGATAAAAGATCCATGGACAGTATCCACCATCCGGGTCGGGTACAGGTGGTCGTTCAAGAACCGCCCTCCAAGGGGTCACTTCTGCGCAACCAAACTTCCTCCTTCCAGAGAGAAAAGGCTGTCCTTGGTCCAGTATATCCAGGACCTGTTAAGGAAACAAGCAATAGTGGAGGTCGCACCATCTCAAAGAGGTCAAGGTTTCTATTCCCCACTCTTCCTGGTAAGGAAAAAGTCAGGGGACTTTCGTCCCGTCCTGGACCTAAAGAAACTCAACCGGTCAATTTGGGTAGAAACATTCAGGATGGAGAGCCTTCAATCAATTCTCCAGGCGATAAATCGGGCAGACTGGATGCTCTCAATCGATCTTCGAGACGCATACTTGCATATCCCGATTCACGCAGCGTTCCAGAGATTCCTCCGATTTATGATAAACAGCTGGCACTTCCAATTCCGAAGTCTTCCGTTTGGAATTTCCACCGCACCCAGGACGTTCACAAAAGTCCTATTGCTCATGATAGCCCACTTGAGAGAGAGGGGATTAAGAGTCCACCATTACCTGGACGACATCCTGCTTCGCTCGGACAACAAGGAATCTCTCATCCAGCATCGGGGAATCCTGGTCTCCACCTTACAGTCTCTAGGGTGGCTGATAAACTGGGAGAAAAGCAGTATCCATCCCACTCAGAGAATGGTCTTTTTAGGGGCCGAGCTGGACACGAGAGAGAACACGGTGGAGCTTCCAGAGGAGAAGATTCCTCCCCTGATTCAGAAGGTGAAGAAGGCTATCTTGGCCAAGAGGCTACCAGCCAGAACATGCCTCAGTATCCTGGGCTCTTTGGCATCCACCATTCCGATGGTTCAGTGGGCGCAGTGGAACTCGAGACCTTTCCAGATTTCCTTCCTGCGCCAGTGGAACGGGATTTCAATGTCCCAGTCGATTCACATCCCTCAGGAGGTGAAGCAATCATTGCTGTGGTGGACTCGGCCTCGCAACTTAAGAAGGTGCAAGAACATTATCACCCCTCACCAGGAGACGGTGTCCTCAGATGCCAGTCTGCAGGGGTGGGGAGCTCACCATCAGCACTTTGCGGCTCAAGACCGCTGGCCATTCAGGGCACAGGACACAGTGTCAAATGTGTTAGAAATGAGAGCAGCACTCCAGGCGCTCCTGTCCTTCAGCTCCCTCTTGAGAGGAAGACATGTTCTTCTGAGAATGGACAACAAGGTTGCGGTTGCCTATGTCAACAGGCAGGGGGGCGCCAGAAGCAGGTCCATGATGCAGGAGGTCCGTCCTGTCCTAGAGTGGGCACAAGTGAACCTGTTAAGCCTAAGGGCAATCTATATTCCGGGAGTCCAGAATGTGCTGGCTGACTCGCTGAGCAGGAATTTCACCTCCAACCACGAGTGGTCTCTGAACCCACAGGCCTACGCCCTCATATCCCGGACTTGGAGTTTACCAGAGATAGACCTGGTGGCAACCCCAGAGAATGCAAAATGCCGGAGATTCCTATCAAGAATACCATTCCCTTCGGCGGAGGGGATGGATTGTCTCCTGCACCCCTGGAACTTCCAGCTGGGATACATCTTCCCTCCAACTCCTCTCATAGCGCGGTTTCTCCTGAGACTCAAGGAGTCATCGGCACTGGTGGTGGCAGTGAATCCCTTCTGGCCGAGGAGGCCATGGTTTACCACTCTGATGCAGCTGAATACGGCAGATCCCCTGCCCCTTCCGTTGTCGTCAGACCTACTCTCCCAAGGTCATCTTCTTCACCCGAACCCGGAGAAGCTACATTTGATGGCTTGGAGATTGAAAGGGCTAGGTACCTAGAGCAAGGCTGTTCCCAGAGGGTAGCGGATATCCTTCTCCAGGCCAGGAGGCCTACCAGGAATAATACTTACAGGCGAGTCTGGGAGAAGTTTACCGCCTTCGCTCAACAGCAAGGTTGGAACCCATCCTCACCATCGGTGTCACAGGTCCTGGAGTTTCTTCAGTTAGGTCTAGAGAAGGGCCTTAGGTCAAGTACCTTAAACGTCCAAGTCTCGGCCCTGTCCGCCTTGACAGGAGTCAGATGGGCACAAGATCCCCTTGTGGTTCAGTTCCAAAGGGCCTGTCTAAAGCTGAGGCCGCCTAGGAAACCTTCCTTCCCAGTCTGGGACCTCTCAGTCGTACTGGAAGCTTTATCTAAGGAGCCGTTTTTTCCTAATGAGAACATATCCTTATGGGATCTGACGCTGAAAGTCTCATTCCTGATAGCCATAACATCGGCTAAGAGGGTGTCAGAGATGCAAGCCTTAATGGCCAGTGATCCATATCTGATTGTATTGCCAGACAGGTTAGTCTTGAAACCTTCGGACTGGTTCATCCCCAAGGTATCCTCGTCCTTTCACTTCAACCAGGAGATTAACCTTCCGGCTCTCAGTACGGAACAAGGCGACCCTCACCCTCTGGACGTCAAGGGTAATGTCCTGCAGTATCTTTCAGCTACCAGATCCATCAGGAAGACCGAAAGTCTCCTAATCATTCCACATGGATTCAAGAGAGGTCAAGCGGCATCCTCACGCACAATTGCGTTATGGCTGGTGAAGACCATCAAAAAGGCCTACTCACTAAGCAATCATCAAGTACCTGAGGGCTTAAGGGCACACTCCACTAGGGCAGTGGCAACCTCCTGGGCAGCATATTGTCGAGTCTCGGCGGAGACAATTTGCAGAGCGGCCACCTGGTCTTCCAGAGCACCTTTATATCCCATTACAAGGTGGATTCCGCCTGCTTATCCACGGTGGATTTCGGAAGATCCGTTATCCAGGCCAATTCTTCTGTTCTTTGTTAATAAACTTAGTTTGAATTCCCACCCAGTCTTTGCGAGTTATTCCCCAAAGTGTATGCTGCCATGATGCGACAGGAAAACGGAAAATTGTATACTCACCTTTCCGTAATTTTCCTTTCCTGTCGTATCTTCATGGCAGCATACAATCTCCCACCCGTCTGAGGTGATATATACGGAGAATACGGGGCGGGGGCCATCTTTACAACTTATAGCTATGTGGTCCTATCAGGTTGTGAGGGGCGGAGTCACAACCCAAAGTGTATGCTGCCATGAAGATACGACAGGAAAGGAAAATTACGGAAAGGTGAGTATACAATTTTCCGTTTTCTGTTCTCTGACTCTGCACACGTTTCATCAATCAAGTCAGGCACTCGTAAACAATTTCTATCTCCATTTATTTGATATTTTGGCTTGTATAAAAGTAATCCATCCATCTCTGATCAGCCTTTCCTGCTGAATGAAGTTAAAGGGAACTATACTTTATATCGTTTTATTCATTGTTTTGTTATTTAGTATGCAATGTACCTGTTTACCTGCTCATTACAAATCACTATTTATGAATACAATTATGTGCATAGACACTAATACTATTGCAATGTCAAAAAAGGGTGCAAGTTATGTGCAAAATCAAAAGCAAAGTAAAAAATCAATTTTCCATTTCTTTTCCCCCCTCACAGATCCCTTGAGCCGCTGTCTTTTTTTTGTCCGCCTCTCACCCTTGAGGACGTTACCTCTAACCTGTTAGGCTTCCCGGCATGGTAGGGATATGTGTGTAATTCACTTATCCCCCTTTTTTAGCCCCTGCAATATTAACATCTACCACTGTGGGGAGCTTATACCATGCCGGCGGCGTTCTGTGATCGCCGTCGGACGTGGGGGTGACATCGAGCGCGGTATGACCGACTTATGCGTGTCACCGTGCATGCATGTCACCTCTCACGTCACGTTATTAGGTCGGAGGCGACAGAGGAAATCGGGGCAGCCCAGCCTTCCAGAACACCGAGGTGGCCACAGAAGGGCCGCCATAGGTGGCTCATTGGCCCCCTCCTGAGGGGAACTTCCAGAGGCAGAAGCACACACCTGTTACCCATTTTCAAATTAATTACTAAGGTACTTAAGATATGCCCCCCACCAGCAGTCCTCAGACGATGCCCGGGGAGAACACACATATACGCTATTCAAGATGGATGGTTAAGAATAGGGATGAGCTTCGTGTTCGAGTCGAACCCATGTTCGACTCGAACATCGGCTGTTCGATCGTTCGCCGAATTGCGAACGTTATGGGCCGTTCGCGCTAAATTCGTGTGGCGCGTCACGGCCCATAATTCACTGCGGCATCGCAGTGCATTGCTGGCTGATGATTGGCCAAGCATGCACTATGACCCGCATGCTTGGCCAATCACAGCGCTGTCAGTAGAGAGAGCTGTAATTGGCCAAAGCCAGGGTGGCTTTGGCCAATTATGGCTCAGGGGATTTAGTACACACCCCACACTATATAAGGCCGCCTGCACGGCGGCCCTGTGTAGTGTGTGTTCCGGTGTGCTGAGAGATAGAGAGAGAGAGAGACAGTGTCATTTGATTTGAGTTAGATAGATTAGGCAGAACAGTCAGTCAGTTAGCTGCACTTACAGTGTATTGTGTATATATATGCATCCCAGGTGTTGCATATATATATATACACTGTATTCAGTTTAGCTAGATCTGTTCCTGTTATCTTCTATCTAGACTATTTACATTTAATGCAGTGCGTCCTGCTCACAGTGTTCAGCTAGATCCGTTCCTGTTAAATTCCTACTGACCGGCAGGCTTGTCTGGTTACAGTATATAAAGCTACCTGAAGAAAATTACAGGTGTTCTATTTGATCCTATTAGTACCACGGTCAGGCAGCTAGACTATTTACATTTAGTACAGTGCGTCCTGCTCACAGTGTTCAGCTAGATCCGTTCCTGTTATCTTCCTACTGACAGGCAGGCTTGTCTGGTTACAGTATATAAAGCTACCTGAAGAAAATTACAGGTGTTCTATTTGATCCTATTAGTACCACGGTCAGGCAGCTAGACTATTTACATTTAGTACAGTGCGTCCTGCTCACAGTGTACAGCTAGATCCGTTCCTGTTATCTTCCTACTGACAGGCAGGCTTGTCTGGTTACAGTATATAAAGCTACCTGAAGAAAATTACAGGTGTTCTATTTGATCCTATTAGTACCACGGTCAGGCAGCTAGACTATTTACATTTAGTACAGTGCGTCCTGCTCACAGTGTACAGCTAGATCCGTTCCTGTTATCTTCCTACTGACAGGCAGGCTTGTCTGGTTACAGTATATAAAGCTACCTGAAGAAAATTACAGGTGTTCTATTTGATCCTATTAGTACCACGGTCAGGCAGCTAGACTATTTACATTTAGTACAGTGCGTCCTGCTCACAGTGTACAGCTAGATCCGTTCCTGTTATCTTCCTAATGACAGGCAGGCTTGTCTGGTTACAGTATATAAAGCTACCTGAAGAAAATTACAGGTGTTCTATTTGATCCTATTAGTACCACGGTCAGGCAGCTAGACTATTTACATTTAGTACAGTGCGTCCTGCTCACAGTGTTCAGCTAGATCCGTTCCTCTTATCTTCCTACTGACAGGCAGGCTTGTCTGGTTACAGTATATAAAGCTACTTGAAGAAAATTACAGGTGTTCTATCCCAGCTTAGTGCAGCTACAGGCCATTAGTATGTCTGGAAGGCCAAGAAGGAGAGGCAGACAGTCACAAGCCAATAAGAGAGGGCAAGCAGGCTCTGTGTCTAGTGCTGGTCGTGGAGACGGTGCATCCTCATCAGCACGTGGCCATGGGACACGCTTGGCCTTTTTTTCGGCAGCTGGCCATGTTGAGCCGCAACATGCGGAAGACTTGGTCGAGTGGATGACCAAGCCGTCCTCATCCTCCTCATCCTCTCTCACCCATGCCCAGGGTGCTTTGTCTGGCAAAGCAGCGGCCTCTTCCCTCAGCTCAATGTCATCAGTGACTCCTTCCCTAGCTCCACCATGTCCTCATGAGGATTCCCTCGAACTGTTTGACCACAGTGTTGGGTACATGCTCCAGGAGGATGCCCAGCGTTTGGAAGGCTCTGATGACGATACTGAGCTCGATGAAGGCAGTAACATGAGCGCGGACAGAGGGGGTGCCCAAGAAGGACAGCAATCTGGCAGTCATGCTCCCCCTGCTGCAGCATACTGCCAGGTTTGCTCCAGTGATGAGGAGGGAGGGGATGATGAGGTCACTGACTCAACGTGGGTGCCTGATAGGAGAGAGGAGGAGGAGGAGGAGGAGGAGGAGGAGGAGGAGGAGGAGGCGGCAGCACATCACCAACGAGGCAGGATGCCCTCCAGGGGCCAGCCTAAGGGCAGCACATTGACTGCATCACACCCCAAAGCTCCACATGTGCAGGGCGCTGCAGTCTCTGCGCGTTATTCAAAAAGTTCTTTGGTGTGGGCCTTTTTTGAGACGAGTGCATCAGATCGCACCGCTGCTATTTGCAACATATGTCTCAAGCGTATCTCGCGTGGCCAAAATATCTCCCGCTTGGGTACCACATGCTTGACCAGACATATGTTGACCTGCCATGCAGTTCGTTGGCAAGCGTATCTAAAAGACCCACACCAAAGAACAAAGAGGATCTCTCCTTGCTCCTCATCAGCTGAGATTTCCAACCCCACTAGACCTTCAGTCCTCTCTGAGACCTGCAGTGAGAGGAATGAAGGTGTAGAATTAGGTGTGTCACAGCCAAGTACTTGTGGGCAATCTGCTTTTGGTACACCGACGTCAGATTGTACCAGGCAAATTTCCCTGCCCCAGCTGCTGCACCGCCGAAAGAAGTTTGCTCCCAGCCATCCACATGCCCAGCGGTTGAATGCTAGCTTGGCAAAATTGCTAGCACTTCAACTGCTGCCTTTTCAGTTGGTAGACTCTGCCCCCTTCCGTGAGTTTGTGGAATGTGCGGTTCCTCAGTGGCAGGTACCCAAACGCCACTTTTTCTCACGGAAGGCGATTCCGGCTCTCTACCGGCATGTGGAAGGCAATGTCCATGCCTCGCTGGACAGGGCGGTCAGCGGTAAGGTGCATATTACCGCTGACTCATGGTCCAGCAGGCATGGACAGGGACGTTACCTAAGTTTCACGGCGCATTGGGTGACTCTGCTGGCAGCTGGGAAGGATGCAGGACAAGGTGCAGTAGTGTTGGAGGTTGTTCCGCCACCACGCCTCCAAAATGCTGATTGTGACACACCTCTCTCCTCCACCCCCTCCTCTTCTTCTTCCTCCATGGCCTCTTCCTCGGAACCAGCGGTGCTCCGTAGGCGTTCAAGGGGCTACGCAAGTACGCAGGCCAAAAGATGCCATGCGGTGCTTGAGCTGGTGTGCTTGGGGGACAGGAGCCACACTGGGGCAGAGGTTCTGTCAGCTCTGCAGGGGCAGGTTCAGAGGTGGTTGACGCCACGCCAACTTAAGGCAGGAATGGTGGTTTGCGACAATGGCACCAACCTCCTCTCTGCCCTCCGACAGGGACAAATGACCCATGTGCCCTGTTTGGCTCACGTCCTTAACTTGGTGGTGCAGCGGTTCTTGGGCAGGTACCCGGGCTTACAGGATGTCCTGAGGCAGGCCAGGAAAGTCTGTGTGCATTTCCGCCGGTCATATAATGCCAGTGCTCGGCTGACGGACCTCCAAAAGGAGTTTAACCTGCCCAAGAACCGCCTAATCTGTGACATGCCCACCAGGTGGAACTCAACGTTGGCCATGCTGCAGCGGCTGCACACGCAGCAGAGGGCCATAAATGAGTACCTGTGCGACTATGGCACCAGGACAGGGTCAGGGGAGCTTGGTTTTTTTTCCCCACGCCAGTGGGCCATGATCAGGGATGCATGCACTGTCCTGTCACCATTCGAGGAGGCCACGAGGATGGTGAGCAGTGACAGTGCATGCATCAGTGACACTGTCCCCCTTGTCCACCTGTTGGAGCACACGCTGCGTGGAATAATGGACAGGGCACTTGAGGCAGAACAGAGGCAGGAAGAGGAGGACTTCCTTAGCTCTCAAGGCCCCCTTTATCCAGACAGTGTTCCTGCGTGCCCGCCGATCACACAGGAAGAGGACGAGGAGGAAGAGGAGGAGGAGGAAGATTGTGTCAGTATGGAGGTGGAGCCTGGCACTCAGCATCAGCAGCAGTCTTTAAGGGATCAGTCCCAAGAAACACATGGACTTGTACGTGGCTGGGAGGAGGTGGCTGCGGACCATGTCGTTCTTAGTGACCCAGAGGACTCCGGACCGAATGCCTCAGCAAACCTACGCTGCATGGCCTCCCTGATCCTGCAAAGCCTGCGTAAGGATCCTCGTATTCGTGGTATCAAGGAGAAGGACCAATACTGGCTGGCAACCCTCCTTGATCCACGTTACAAGGGTAAGGTTGCGGACCTTATCTTGCCATCGCAGAGGGAGCAGAGGATGAAACATCTTCGGGAGGCCTTGCAGAAAGGTCTGTGCAACGCGTTCCCAGAGACTGGGAGGTTACAAACTCCTGTTTCTGGACAACGTGTTGCTGAGGCTTCGGTCAGTCAAAGAAGGAGCGGTGGAGAAGGTGGCCGTCTGACCGATGCGTTCAGACAATTTTTTGGTCCGCAGCCCCAAGGTATGATCGGTTCCAGCAACCATCGCCAGCGTCTGTTTTACATGGTGCAGGAATACCTAGGGGCAAGATCAGACTTGGACACCTTTCCCACCGAAAATCCTCTGGGTTACTGGGTCTTGAGGATGGATCACTGGCCAGAGCTTGCACAGTATGCAATTGAGCTACTGGCCTGTCCTGCATCCAGCGTTCTTTCGGAACGCACATTCAGTGCTGCTGGAGGCGTGGTAACCGATCACAGGGTGCGTCTGTCCACCGACTCGGTCGATCGGCTGACCTTCATAAAAATGAATGAGTCTTGGATCACCACCAGCTACCAAGCACCTGATGCTGATGTAACCGAATAATTTTTTTTGAAATCTCAGATCCCTTCAAAGACTGCCTATGCTGATGCTGAGTGACTATCCCTGAGTAATTATCCTCTTCCTCCTCAATCATCACGCTGATAGCTTGTTGCAGTGTTGTGGCACCAGCACCAGTGCCTAAGGCCCAATTTTTCTGCCCCTGTCTAACAGGGGCGTGTAATTACAATTTTTGATGCAATACTTTGCAGCAGGGCTCGTTCCTGCGTTCCAACTAGAGTGTCTGTGAGGGGTTGCAGTGTTGTGGCACCAGCACCAGTGCCTAAGGCCCAATTTTTCTGCCCCTGTCTAACAGGGGCGTGTAATTACAATTTTTGAAGCAATAATTTGCAGCAGGGCTCGTTCCTGCGTTCCAACTAGAGTGTCTGTGAGGGGTTGCAGTGTTGTGGCACCAGCACCAGTGCCTAAGGCCCAATTTTTCTGCCCCTGTCTAACAGGGGCGTGTAATTACAATTTTTGAAGCAATAATTTGCAGCAGGGCTCGTTCCTGCGTTCCAACTAGAGTGTCTGTGAGGGGTTGCAGTGTTGTGGCACCAGCACCAGTGCCTAAGGCCTAATTTTTCAGCTCCTGTTCAACAGGGGCATGTAATTACAATTCTTGATCTAATATTTCACAGCAGGGCCCTGTGAGGGCTTACAGTGTTGTGGCCACAGCAACACCTAAGGCCCAAATTTCTGCTGAGTATATAGGGCAGGACCCTACTTTCAAACATCTAACTTACAAACGACTCCTACTTGCAAACGGAAGGAGACAACAGGAAGTGAGATGAAATCTACCCCTAGGAAGGGAAATTCTCTCCTGTAAGAGTTAATATGGGAAAACAAGTTCTCCTTTCCACTGATGCTTTCCAATCCTTGTTCCACAAAAAAACCCAAATTTTCAAAAAACATTTTTCATTGGGACAAAAAAGTGAGGTGAAATCTTCTGAAGAGGAGGAAAGACAGCAAAACAAATGTCACAGGGGTGATAACCCTTCCCTATGTTTTCCAAAAAGCTTAGAAAAGATTTTTTGGCTGGAGCTAAACACGTTAAAAATGTTCAAAATTACAAACAGATTCTACTTAACAACAAACCTACAGTCCCTGTCTTGTTTGCACCGCCTGTATACTGCTGTTCAGAGTATATAGGGCCTGGTGGCCCCACACCTTTCCTTATTTTAATTTGGGTGCGGGGTTCCCCTTAATATCCATACAAGACCCAAAGGGACTGGTAATGGACTGGGGGGTACCCATGCCGTTTGTCTCACTGATTTTCATCCATATTGCCATGACCCGACATGACATTAAACCCGCAAGCAGTTTTAAATGAGATTTTTTCCTTTAAAAATGACATTTGGTGCAGGGACTGTTCTAAACATGGGAAACACGCGTCACTTTACAGGCATACTATAGACACCCCCCAGGTACGATATTTAAAGGAATATTTCACTTTTTTTTTTTTACTTTAAGCATCATTAAAATCACTGCTCCCGAAAAAACGGCCGTTTTTAAAAGTTTTTTTTGCATTGATACATGTCCCCTGGGGTAGGACCCGGGTCCCCAAACCCTTTTTAGGACAATACCATGCAAATTAGCCTTTAAAATGAGCACTTTTGATTTCGAACGTTCGAGTCCCATAGACGTCAATGGGGTTCTAACGTTCGTGCGAACTTTCGGTCCGTTCGCGGGTTCTGGTGCGAACCGAACCGGGGGGTGTTCGGCTCATCCCTAGTTAAGAACAGACATTAGTGTGCTGCTGGGTTTTTTTTATTGAAAAAATCTATTACTGATTAGTTTATTACAAATCTTTTCAACACAGATGCAGTATTTATACTCTTCTGATCTGAACACACAATTACTTCAACAACACAATAAGGTATTAATAATTTTATTTTTAATCTCCTTTATTTTTTGTTTATGCAATACATGGTCACTCCATAGCACTTTTTGTAACACTCACCTTCACTAGGCATCCCCTCACCCTTTTGGTTTGGATGCGTTAGTATTACACCACGTATTTTGTCTCAATCATTGTAAACCTTATTGAATACAATACACTTGTAAGTTTTTGTCACCTTTTTAACATTTCTGTATTATTTATTTTTATTTTTCACTTGTGTTTGCCTGTTTTGTGGTATGGGCACGAATTGCTTATGTGCACACCCTCAACTTATATTTGATTTAATACACATATATTTTCCATACTACACCCTTTTTTATGACATACACCTTTTCTAATGGATTACACTCATTTGGCCGCCATAAGCAGTAACCACACACACACATGCACCTATTTCCTCTCTTTATCTTGCCGACACAATATCATTGTGTCACTCCTCACTGTTTATAACATACCCAGATCATCTGTTGTATGCCTAATACGAGGATGATTGTGGGATCAACGCATAATTCACTATTGCAACCAAAAAGAAAATAATATACCATGTACGGCGTGACATGGTTTCTCCTATATAGGGATTGGATATAAACTTCCCAATCCCTCTATGGAGAAAAACCCCTAGATTATATACTAAGCTAACATTGAAACAACCCCGGCAGCGCACGGAGGGGGCTTCCTTTTATTAAGATTCTCCCCCTCTCACAATGGCCTAAAAAACTACCCTTACCTCTTCGGTATGCTAATTATGTATAATTACAACTTTCAGGTGCTCCTGCCCATTTGATTCCTCATTGGGGGGCCGTTAAACATGTAAGCCTCACAGATCGGGGTCGCCCCCTTGGGTTGAGGGCATGGACAGGCTCTCAGTGGGTCCGGGATCGTACTTGAGAGGATTATTTGGTTTTTAAAGAAGTCTCTGGTTAACCACTTGCTGACCGCCTCACGCAGATATACTGCGGCAGTACCTGTACGTGATCTGCCTCCCGCGGGGGCTTGTGTCTGGGAGCGATGAGAGGTGAGGGGGAGACCATCCATTAGTGGCCACCCCTCGCGATCGCTCCCAGCCAATCAGATTCTTCCTCTGCTGCTGTATGCTAAACAGCAGCAGAGGAAATTATGTCATCTCTCCTCGGCTCGGTATTTTCCATTCCAGCGCCGAGGAGAGAGGACTTCAATGTGAGTGCACAAACACTACACACACAGTAGAACATGCCAGGCACACATTACACCCCCGATCCCCACCCGATACCCCCCCCCCCCCTGTCACACTGACACCAAGCAGTTCTTTTTTTTTTTTTTTCTCTGATTACTGCATTGGTGTCAGTTTGTGACAGTTAGTGTGGTAGGGCAGTTAGTGTTAGCCCCCTTTAGGTCTAGGGTACCCCCCTAACCCCCCCTAATAAAGTTTTAACCCTTTGATCACCCCCCCGTCGCCAGTGTCACTAAGCGATCATTTTTCTGATCGCTGTATTAGTGTCACTGGTGACGCTAGTTAGGGAGGTAAATATTTAGGTTCGCCGTCAGCGTTTTATAGCGCCAGGGACCCCCATACACTACCTAATAAAGGTTTTAACCCCTTGATTGCCCCCTAGTTAACCCTTTCACCAGTGATCACCGTATAACTGTTATGGTTGACGATGGTTAGTTCGTTTATTTTTTATAGTGTCAGGGCACCCGCCGTTTATTACCGAATAAAGGTTTAACCTCCTGATGATATGCGTCGCCCCAGGCAGCGTCAGATTAGCACCAGTACCGCTAACACCCACGCACGCAGCATACACCTCCCTTAGTGGTATAGTATCTGAACGGATCAATATCTGATCCGATCAGATCTATACTAGCATCCCCAGCAGTTTAGGGTTCCCAAAAACGCAGTGTTAGCGGGATCAGCCCAGATACCTGCTAACACCTGCATTTTGCCCCTCCGCCCGGCCCAGCCCAGCCCAACCAAGTGCAGTATCGATCGATCACTGTCACTTACAAAACACTAAACGCATAACTGCAGCGTTCGCAGAGTCAGGCCTGATCCCTGCGATCGCTAACAGTTTTTTTTTGGTAGCGTTTTGGTGAACTGGCAAGCACCAGCAGCCTAGTACACCCCGGTCGTAGTCAAACCAGAACTGCAGTAACACTTGGTGACGTGGCAAGTCCCATAAATGCAGTTCAAGCTGGTGAGGTGGCAAGCACAAGTAGTGTCCCGTTGCCACCAAGAAGAAGATAAACACAGGCCCATCGTGCCCATAGTGCCCTTCCTGCTGCATTCGCCAATCCGAATTGGGAACCCACCACGTATGCAGCACCCGTACTTCCCCCATTCACATCCCCAACCAAATGCAGTCGGCTGCATAAGAGGCATTTTCTTTATGTCCTCCCGAGTACCCCTACCCAACGAACCCCCCCAAAAACAGATTTCGTGTCTGCAGCAAGAGCGGATATAGGCGTGACATCCGCTATTATTGTCCCTCCTGTCCTGATAATCCTGGTCTTTGCATTGGTGAATGTTTTGAACGCTACCATACACTAGTTGAGTATTAGCGTAGGGTACAGCATTGCACAGACTAGACACACTTTCACAGGGTCTCCCAAGATGCCATCGCATTTTGAGAGACCCGAACCTGGAACCAGTTACAGTTATAAAAGTTAGTTACAAAAAAAGTGTAAAAAAAAACCACAAAGAAATATATAAAATAAAAAAAAATAGTTGTCGTTTCATTGTTCTCTCTATTCTCTCTCTATTGTTCTGCTCTTTTTTAATGGTATTCTATTCTGCAATGTTTTATTGTTATTATATTTTATCATGTTTGCTTTTCAGGTATGCAATTTTTTTATACTTTACCGTTTACTGTGTTTTATTGTTAACCATTTTTTTGTCTTCAGGTACGCAATTCACGACTTTGAGTGGTTATACCAGAATGATGCCTGCAGGTTTAGGTATCATCTTGGTATCATTCTTTTCAGCCAGCGGTCGGCTTTCATGTAAAAGCAATCCTAGTGGCTAATTAGCCTCTAGACTGCTTTTACAAGCAGTGGGAGGGAATGCCCCCCCCCACTGTCTTCCGTGTTTTTCTCTGGCTCTCCTGTCTCAACAGAGAACCTGAGAATGCAGCCGTTGATTCAGCCAGCTGACCATAGAGCTGATCAGAGACCAGAGTGGCTCCAAACATCTCTATGGCCTAAGAAACCGGAAGCTACGAGCATTTCATGACTTAGATTTCGCCGGATGTAAACAGCGCCATTGGGAAATTGGGAAAGCATCTTATCACACCGATCTTGGTGTGGTCAGATGCTTTGAGGGCAGAGGAGAGATCTAGGATCTAATAGACCCCAATTTTTTCAAAAAAGAGTACCTGTCACCACCTATTGCTATCATAGGGGATATTTACATTCCCTGAGATAACAATAAAAATGATTTTAAAAAAAAATGAAAGGAACAGTTTAAAAATAAGATAAAAAAGCAAAAAAAATAAAGGAAAAAAAAAAAAAAAGCACCCCTGTCCCCCCCTTGCTCTCGAGCTAAGGCGAACGCAAGCGTCGGTCTGGCGTCAAATGTAAACAGCAATTGCACCATGCATGTGAGGTATCACCACGAAGGTCAGATCGAGGGTAGTAATTTTAGCAGTAGACCTCCTCTGTAAATCTAAAGTGGTAACCTGTAAAGGCTTTTAAAGGCTTTTAAAAATGTATTTATTTTGCTGCCACTGCACGTTTGTGCGCAATTTTAAAGCATGTCATGTTTGGTATCCATGTACTCGGCCTAAGATCATCTTTTTTATTTCATCAAACATTTGGGCAAAATAGTGTGTTTTAGTGCATTCAAATCTAAAAAAGTGTGTTTTTTCCCCAACAAATGTGTTTGAAAAATCGCTGCGCAAATACTGTGTGAAAAAAAAAATGAAACACCCACCATTTTAATCTGTAGGGCATTTGCTTTAAAAAAATATATAATGTTTGGGGGTTCAAAGTAATTTTCTTGCAAAAAAAAATAATTTTTTCATGTAAACAAAAAGTGTCAGAAAGGGGTGTTGTGCATAAAATGCCAGGACAGTTCAAATATATAATGTTTGGGGGTTCAAAGTAATTTTCTTGCAAAAAAAATAATTTTTTCATGTAAACAAAAAGTGTCAGAAAGGGCTTTGTCTTCAAGTGGTTAGAAGAGTGGGTGATGTGTGACATAAGCTTCTAAATGTTGTGCATAAAATGCCAGGACAGTTCATAACCCCCCCCAAATGACCCCATTTTGGAAAGTAGACACCCCAAGCTATTTGCTGAGTGGCATGTCGAGTCCATGGAATATTTTATATTGTGACACAAGTTGCAGGAAAAAGACAATTTTTTTTTTTTTGCACAAAGTTGTCACTAAATGATATATTGCTCAAACATGCCATGGGAATATGTGAAATTACACCCCAAAATACATTCTGTTGCTTCTCCTGAGTACGGGGACACCACATGTGTGAGACTTTTTGGGAGTCTAGCCGCGCACGGGACCCCGAAAACCAAGCACCGCCTTCAGGCTTTCTAAGGGCGTAAATTTTTGATTTCACTCTTCACTGCCTATCACATTTTCGGAGGCCGTGGTATACCCAGGTGGCACAACCCCCCCCCCCCCCCAAATGACCCTATTTTGGAAAGTAGACACGCCAAGCTATTTGCTGAGAGGTATAATGAGTATTTTGCAGACCTCTCTTTTTGTCACAAAGTTTTGAAAATTGAAAAAAGAAAGAAAAAATGTTTTTCTTGTCTTTCTTCATTTTCAAAAACAAATGAGAGCTGCAAAATACTCACCATGCCTCTCAGCAAATAGCTTGGGGTGTCTACTTTCCAAAATGGGGTCATTTGGGGGGGTTTTGTGCCACCTGGGCATTCCATGGCCTCCGAAACTGTGATAGGCAGTGAAGAGTGAAATCAAAAATTTACACCCTTAGAAATCCTGAAGGCGGTGATTTTAGGCTCCCAAAAAGTCCCACACATGTGGTATCCCCATACTCAGGAGAAGCAGCTAAATGTATTTTGGGGTGCAATTCCACATATGCCCATGGCCTGTGTGAGCAATATATCATTTAGTGACAACTTTGTGCAAAAAAAAAAAAAAGTGTCACATTCCTGCAACTTGTGTCAAAATATAAAATATTCCATGGACTCAACATGCCTCTCAGCAAATAGCTTGGGGTGTCTACTTTCCAAAATGGGGTCATTTGGGGGAAGGGGTTTGTGCGATCTGGGCATTTTATGGCCTTCAAAACTGTGATAGGTAGTGAGGAGTGAAATCAAAAATTTACGCCCTTAGAAATCCTGAAGGTGGTAATTGGTTTTCGGGGCCCCGTACGCGGCTAGGCTCCCAAAAAGTCCCACACATGTGGGATCCCCGTACTCAGGAGAAGCAGCTGAATGTATTTTGGGGTGCAATTCCACATATGCCCATGGCCTGTGTGAGCAATATATCATTTAGTGACAACTTTTTGTAATTTTTTTTTTTTGTCATTATTCAATCACTTGGGACAAAAAAATTAATATTCAATGGGCTCAACATGCCTCTTAGCAATTTCCTTGGGGTGTCTACTTTCCAAAATGGGGTCATTTGGGGGGGGGGTTTGTACTGCCCTGCCATTTTAGCCCCTCAAGAAATGAGATAGGCAGTCATAAACTAAAAGCTGTGTAAATTACAGAAAATGTACCCTAGTTTGTAGACGGTATAACTTTTGCACACACCAATAAATATACGCTTATTGACATTTTTTTTACCAAAGACGTGGTCGAATACATTTTGGCCTAAATGTATGACTAAAATTGAGTTTATTGGATTTTTTTTATAACAAAAAGTAGAAAATGTCATTTTTTTTCAAAATTTTCGGTCTTTTTCCATTTATAGCGCAAAAAATAAAAACCACAGAGGTGATCAAATAACATCAAAAGAAAGCTCTATTTGTGGGAAGAAAAGGACGCAAATTTGGTTTGGGTACAGCATTGCATGACCGCGCAATTAGCAGTTAAAACGACACAGTGCCACATTGTAAAAAGTGCTCTGGTCAGGAAGGGGGTAAATCCTTCCGGGGCTGAAGTGGTTAAACAACTGATGAGTCATCAGCTGACAGCAAGATTCCCCACTGACAGCTGAATTTAAAAAAAAGGAATTGTCGGCAATGACAAATTAAGAAAAAAAATGGCATGGTGTCCCCCCCCATCCATACCAGACTCTTTGGGTCTAGTATAGATTTTGAGGGGAACCCCCATGCCAAAATGTAAAAAAACAATAGAAGTTATACTGATTACAAGTTATGTTCTTTTCATTCCTTTAAACTTTCCACACAAAAAATTGCCGCTAGGATTGCTTTTACATGAAAGCCGACCGCTGGCTGAAAAGAATGATACCAAGATGATACCTAAACCTGCAGGCATCATTCTGGTAAAACCAATCAAAGTCGTGAATTGCGTACCTGAAGACAAAAAAATGGTTAACAATAGAACACAGTAAATGGTAAAGTATAAAAAATTGCATACCTGAAAAGCAAACATGATAAAACATAATAACAATAAAACATTGCAGAATAGAATACAGTAAAAAAGAGCAGAACAATAGAGAGAGAATAGAGAGAGAGAGAGAACAATGAAACGACAACTATTTTTTTTTATTCTATATATTTTTTTGTGTTTTTTTTTTTTACACTTTTTTTTGTAACTGTAACCGGTTCCAGGTTCGGGTCTCTCAAAATGCAATGGCATCTTGGGAGACCCTGTGAAAGTGTGCCTAGTTTGTGCAATGCTGTACCCTAATACGCTAAAACTAGTGCATGGTAGCGTTCAAAACATTCACCAATGCAAAGACCAGGATTGTCAGGACAGGAGGGATAATAATAACGGGTGTCACGCCTATATCCACGTTGCTGCAGGCACGACATCTTTTTTGGGGGGGTTCGTTGGGTAGGGGTACTCGGGAGGACATAAAAATGCCTCTCATGCAGCCGACTGCATTTGGTTTGGGATGTGAATGGGGGAAGTACGGGTGCTGCAGAAGTGGTGGGTTCCCAATTAGGATTGGCGAATGCAGCAGGAAGGGCATTATGGGCACGACGGGCCTGTGTTTGTCTTCTTCTTGGTGGCAGCGGGACACTACTTGTGCTTGCCACCTCACCAGCTTGAACTGCACTTATGGGACTTGCCACGTCACCAAGTGTTACTGCAGTGCTGGTTTGACTACGACCGGGGTGTACTAGGCCGCTGGTGCTTGCCACTTCACCAAAACGCTACCAAAAAAACAGCGATCGCAGGGATCAGGCCTGACTCTGCGAACGCTGCAGTTATGCGTTTAGTGTTTTGTAAGTGACAGTGATCGATCTATACTGCACTTGAGTGGGCTGGGCTGGGCCGGGCGGAGGAGCAAAACGCAGGTGCTAGCAGGTATCTGGGCTGATCCCGCTAACACTGCGTTTTTGGGAACCCTAAACTGCTGGGGACGCTAGTATAGATCTGATCGGATCAGATATTGATCCGTTCAGATACTATACCACTAAGGGAGGTGTACGGTGCGTGCGTGGGTGTTAGCGCTACTGGCGCTAACCTGACGCTGCTTGGGGATGGTGCTTGCCAGTTCAACAAAACGCTACCAAAAAAACTGTTAGCGATCGCAGGGATCAGGCCTGACTCTGCGAACGCTGCAGTTATGTGTTTAGTGTTTTGTAAGTGACAGTGATCGATCGATACTGCACTTGGGTGGGCTGGGCTGGGCCGGGCGGAGGGGCAAAACGCAGGTGCTAGCAGGAATCTGGGCTGATCCCGCTAACACTGCATTTTTGGGAACCCTAAACTGCTGGGGATGCTAGTATAGATCTGATCGGATCAGATATTGATCCGTTCAGATACTATACCACTAAGGGAGGTGTATGCTGCGTGCGTGGGTGTTAGCGGTACTGGCGCTAATCTGACACTGCCTGGGGCGACGCATATCACCGTCGGGCGATCAGGGGGCTAAACCTTTATTCGGTAATAAACAGCGGATGCCCTGACACTATAAAAAATGAACTAACCAGCGTCACCCGTTGTATGGTGATCAGTGGTGAAAGGGTTAACTAGGGGGCAATCAAGGGGTTAAAACATTTATAAGGTATTATATGGGGGTCCCTGACGCTATAAAACACTGACGGCGAACCTAAATATTTACCTCCCTAACTAGCGTCACCAGCGACACTAATACAGGGATCAGAAAAATGATCGCTTAGCGACACTGGCGACGGGGGGGTGATCTAGGGGTTAAAACTTTATTGGGGGGGGTAGCGGGGTACCCTAGACCTAAAGGGGGCTAACACTACCTGCCCTACCACACTAACTGTCACAAACTGACATCATGCAGTAATCAGAAAAAAAAAAAAACTGCTTGGTGTCAGTGTGACGGGGGGAGGGGTGATTGGGGGGTGATCGGGGGTGATCGGGGGGGGATCGGGGGTGTAATGTGTGCCTGGCATGTTCTACTGAGTGTGTTGTGTTGGTGCACTCACATTCCAGTCTGTGCACTCACATTCAGCGCCGGAACGGAAAATACCGAGCCGAGGAGAGATGACATAATTTCCTTTGCTGCTGTTTAGCATACAGCAGCAGAGGAATGATTCTGATTGGCTGGGAGCGATCGCAGGGGGGCCACGAATGGATGGCCTCCCCCTCATCTCTGAACGCTCCCAGACCAAAGCCGACCGCCTCGGGCACCGGGGGGGGTCCAATAGGACCCCCCACCTGCGCCAGGCAGATCACGTACAGGTACGTGATTATGCCTGCCCGTGCCATTCTGCCGACGTACATCGGCGTGAGGCGGTCGGCAAGTGGTTAAGTACGCGATGGCCACTGCTCCTTAACAGCCATATTGTTTACTGGTTGTCAAGGATGCCTGCAGCTGCCAGTTCCTTAAATATCACATGCCGGAACCACTACTTATATACCACATGCATTTTTTTTTCTTTTGTGAATTGACTTTCACTCCAGTTGTATACAGTATTTACCAAGCATTTTTGCTTTATCCAGCAAATACTCTATAAAGCAATAGTTATTTGACATTTTCGGGATCACATGCAATCTGGTTCTGTCAATGGAGCCCATTATCACCAGAGCAAAAAAAAAAGATCCTGGTCACCTCCCCAGAGCAGTGCAGTGTCACCATGATGAAACCAAAAAAAATGCATTCAGGACGGATGTGCAGAGGCATTTGAAACGCCAAATGCCTGTAACCGCTTGTAAACATGTGTAAACGCGACAACTCACGCTTAGCCATGTTTTGTTTACAGGTGTTTTTAATGGAGATACATTTTTATCTATTTGAAAAAAATATATATATTTAAATGCTCCTAAACGTAAGCAGCTAATCGCGGCATGTAAACGCAGCAAGACGGACATTTTTTAAACATTGTTTACTATCTGTCAACTTAAATCGTCCAGGGTAGGTTGTAAAATGTCCTGTGTACATTAAGCCTTAAGCCTCGTACACACAATCGGATTTTCCAAACGGGAATTGTGTGATGACAGGCTGTTGGCGGAAAATCCGACCGTTTGTATGCTCCATCGGACAATTGTTGTCGGATTTTCCGTGGACGAATTCACATTTCTGTTGCAGCAAATTATGAAATCTCGAAATGCAGCGCACATTCTCTTCTTTAACCGCCTGCCGACCGCTGGCCGTCAATTGACGGCCAGGCGGCGCAGCTCTCGTTGCGGGCGGACGTCATATGACGTCCTCGCTTTCTTAGGCCACCAGGGGGCGCGCGCGCGATCGCCGGCGCCGTGTCACTAAGCACCCGGTGCGCGTGCCCGGCGGCCGCAATGTCCGCCGGGCACCCGCGATTACCGGTAACACAGCAGGACCGTGGATCTGTGTGTGTAAACACACAGATCCACGGTCCTGTCAGAGGAGAGGAGACCGATGGTGTGTTCCCAGTACAGGGGAACACCGATCGGTCTCCTCCCCTAGTGAGTCCCCGCCCCCTACAGTTAGAATCACTCCCCTAGCAACACAGTTAACCCCTCCATCACCACCCAGTGTTAACCCCTTCACTGCCTGTCACATTTATACAGTAATCAATGCATTTTTATAGCACGGATCGCTGTATAAATGTGAATGGTCCCAAATATGTGTCAAAAGTGTCCGATGTGTCCGCCGCAATATCGCAGTCACAATAAAAATCGCAGATCGCCGCCATTACTAGTAAAAAAATAAAAAAAAATAAAAATGTTATAAAACTATTCCCTATTTTGTAGACACTATAACTTTTGCGCAAACCAATCTATATACGCTTATTGCGATTTTTTTTTTTACCAAAAATATGTACAAGAATACATATCGGCCTAAACTGAGAAAAAATTTGTTTTAAAGAAAAAAAAATTGGATATTTATTATCGCAAAAGGTAAAAATTATTGTGTTTTTTTTAAAACTTGTCACTCTTCTTTTGTTTATAGCGCAAAAAATAAAAACCGCAGAGGTGATCAAATACCACTAAAAGAAAGCTCTATTTGTGGGGAAAAAATGATAACAATTTCATTTGGGTCGAGTGTTGTATGACCGCGAAATTGTCACTCAAATTGCGACAGCGCTGAAAGCTGAAAAATGGCTTGGGCAGGAAGGGGGCGAAAATGCACAGCATTGAGGTGGTTAATGGGATAATAATGAAGCTGCTTTGCTGGTGATACTGATGGAGTTCTGCCAAACGTATTTTAAAATGCTTTTATTTTCTAGTGATTTCAAGAATAATATTATTATGCTTGTTTTTTGGGGGTTTTTTTGGGCACGTTACCATAACACCATTATCCCATAGTTTTTAAGATCAAAGCTATAACTATGTTGGTGTCCCTTGTTAATCTTACATTGTATTTTTTTTTAAATGTAACTGCCTACTCCCAAACTGTCATTTGAAGTAAAACACATATCAAAGTATTATTCTACACAATTTTTTTTATTGTGCATTAAAAAAAGAAAACAAATAAAATTAGACATGCTATCTGCCAATAGAACTTAACCAAAAAGTGTATTCTTTGCATCAAAAAATATAGAAAATATACCAAATCAAATCATTATTCAACCAAAAAATAAAATAAAAACCTCATGCATGTGTCCTGCTTCTTAATATAGGAGGTCAACAATGCCAAGAGTTGATGAAAGCAGGGGTCCGTCATCCGGAGATAATTCCAAAAATCTTCCGTATTATTCTCCTGGAGCTCCTGCAGCAAAGGCATATGACATAATTGGTTGATTAATAAAGAAACCAATTTTTGGTCCAAGAAATCCTTCTCCTCCTGTTCCTGGACTGGACTTGGATCAAAGCAATAACTCCAAGGCCAATAATAAATAACACGTTATCTCCTCCGATTCCGCAGCATGTCTGGTTGACGAACGGCCGTTCAGAAACGAACTGAAAAGCACGAAATGAAAAGGGCGAAATGAAAAGCGCAAATCAACACTTACCAAACTTCTACTAACAAAAAATTAGCAGGAGCCCAAAGGGTGGCGTCTGACAATTGAACTTCCTCTTTATCAGCTCATAGTACGTCACTACATTCGTGTTTGTCGGGTGACAATTGTGTACCGTTTGTATCGGACAAAAGTCTGACGCTTTATCTGCGGAAAATCCTATCATGTGTAAGAGGCTTTAGTCTGTTCCTTTAGAAGTGAGAAAAATATTTATTTTACTAGTTACTTTTATTTAAAGTGTAGGTTATCTCAACATTTCATATCTACAGTATGATATGTGTTTCTGTTACAATGTATTTGTATTAAAAAAGAATCTTGTTTTCTTTGCATTGCTTTCTTTGTCTGAAATCCCTGGTAATTCTGCCAGTCCCCCTGCTTTCTCATTTAAACCGACCACGCAAGGCATGGAAGCACATCCTGGCATAGTCAGTATTCTTCTTTGCACTGTATGTGGGAGCACAGTCTTCCTGTAATTCAGATTAGCAGACATAGATGGGCACATGCGCAGATGCGGGATGTGGACGGATCTCTAACCCACTCTGCACCTCTCAGGCACTTTCATGCTTCTGACAGCGCTCCCGCGGCTCTAAACGAACTGCCGTCCACACACTATATTACCAGAGATACCGGAGATTGTTTTTATGTCTTCAAAGTCAGGTAATAAGTCCCAGAGCGGCCGCCTGACCTCTTCATATTATGGCAGCGGACATAAAATGGCGGCGGCTCCCAGCTCTCCTCGCACTACGAAGCAGGCTTTACATCAGAAAGCAAAAGAAAAAACTCTCCTCTTGTCTATGCTCCACCCGCAATCTCCTCCCACAAGATACCAGCTCTTGAGCTTAAAAAGACAGGCAATCATATTTTATGCAGCTCTGTTACTCCTTCTCCACAAGCTTTCAAGCTGTATGAAAAACATGAGACTTTATCTCCCTGTATACCTAGAAATGCCTGATGATGCCTCTCTTATGAAAATATATGACCAACCATTAACTACAGATAATATAATTTCCTCAGCTCCTATACAATCAAATCCTGTAATTTATTCAGGAGAATCACTTTTTAAATGTTTCATTTGTCTTTACAACATGAACTGAACGAAATGGCCTCAAAATTAACAAATTAATTGAAACAGGATTTTAATGAATTAGGACAACGATTATATACCATTGAAGTTAAAATGAATGATGCGTCAGGCAAAGTTAACCAAAATTGAGGACTTGGAAAATCCTTCTAGGTGTTGTAACTTTCACATTCGTGGTATCTCAAAATCTTTTAAAGATATATATGATGTCGCTCACTCCTTAATGCAAAATGCTCTCCCAAATGCAGATGCTCATCATTCAGAAATTGACAGGATTCATATAGCATTGTCAATACCTAAACAGGATGGTCTGCCTAGAGACATTCTTGTAAAACCACATTTTTATAACACTAAAAACGCAGTTATGCGTTATGCTAGAGAGAATCCAAACTTAAAATACAAAGGATTTCAATATCAGATGTTTACAGATATTGCACCTATAACAATAAAAAAAGAAAAGCCTTAAAACCTCTTCTACTACCCCTAGTCTCCCACAATATACGCTACCATTGGGCTTACCCATTTAGACTTTCATTCCCTTTTGAAGGAAAAAGCTACTCCTTCTCTATTATATCCGAAGGTGAACAACTACTGATGGAATTGGGTCTAATTTAATTTTCTGATACTACACAAAACATTGTAACTAATGAACTTACTTCTTTATCTCCACCTTCATCTTCGGCTTCACAGTCTGCAATTATCGGACACCCAACTTGATAAACATCAGTCAACATCTATTTTTTTTATGACATTATTCTATCTGGTATCTTTTCCATGTGATTATATTTATAACCTCTCAAAAAGTGTTTATACACTAGAATTTTTTTTATTTTTTTTTTGAGGCAATTAAATATTTTCTACTTATTTTTAGTTAAATGTTTAAGGAGCAATTTTTATGTTATTTGAAATTTGTGCCTTAGGGGCTATACATACCTCTCCATTGTAAGTGTCTCCCCAGGATATATCTTTGTGAGATTGCCTTAATTCTGGACTTATGTCCAGAACACACTACTAGTGGTTGTGGTGTTTATTGTGACATCTATATAACTCTGCTTTAACTATAATTAATACACATATATTTATACTTGTTGAATTCATATTAATATTTTTTAATTCTTTTTATTTTTATTTATTTCTCCTTCTTCTCTTAACCATTACTATTTTTTCTCTCCTCTTGATAACGTTATCACTGATAACTTGGTAGGTGATTGCTATTATGACTTCTTCACATGTTTTACCTTCTAATATAAAGATTGTTTCTCATAACGTACAAGGTTAAATTCATAAACAAAACATATTAAAGCCTTCTCTTTTTACCGTTCCTTAGGAGCTGACATTGTAGCTTTACAGGAGATGCATTTTCCCCATTTTTTATATCTAAATACCTCCATAGAAAGTTTCCTATTTGTTATTATGCTAATGCTTCGGTAAAGAAGAAAGGAGTGGCCTTATGTTTATCGAACAGACTATCCTTTACTGAACATAAAATTATTAGAGACAAAGAAGGTTGTTATCTTTTACTTAAAGGGTTATTGGGAGAAAATTTTGTTACCTTTATAATGTATTACACTCCCAAATTCCAATCAATTATACTTTTTCCAAAATCTTTTCTCTTTTCTGCATTCTGAAATTGAAGGTACACTCATATTAGCTGGTGATAATAACTTGGCCATTGATCACACATTGGACAAATCTTCTACTGTTTATAAACAGCCTTCTAAAAATAGCTATACATTTGCTGATCTATTATTTATTAATGATCTTATCGATGCATGGAGAGAAGTCAACCCTACGGCGAGAGATTACTCATTTTATTCAAGCAAACAAAAAAAAAATTCTAGAATTGACCATATTTTTATTCATTCTCATCTCATCCCTAAATTATTATCAGCTATACATCCCAACCCCTTGGTCTGGTCACAAACCATTGTTAATCTCCTTTTCCGATCTAACCGTACAAACAAAAGGAATAAATAGGAAACAAAACTAATATTTATTAGATAATGAATCTTATTTTTTCGTCACTACATTACACCTAAAAACATATTTTGAATTTAACAAATTGGAAGATAATTCACCATTTATAAACTGGGCAGCTCACAAAGCCTCTATAAGAGGATTTTTTTTTGTATTCACAACTGAAAAAAGCCCATAACAAACTTGTTAATACTAAAACTAAAGTATATAATGACTTAATAACCAAACATAAACAAACACAAGACTTCAATCTTTTATCTCAAATAGAATAGGCAAGTACAGATTTAAATTTATGTCTAACTACTAGAGCTGAAAAATATTTGAAATGGACACAACATACATTTTTTACATGGAGAGATAAACCAGGTTCTCTCTTAGCAAATAAACTTAATCCTAGATCTCGTATTTCCGCTTTACCCAAAATTAAACTTGGTGACGGAACACTTTCTCAAAATCCTAACCGCATTCTTACAGAATTTCATTCATATAATAACAAACTTTACCAAAAGATTCCAATTGATTATGAGAGATCTATCCATAAATTTCTAGAACAAACACGACTTCCTACACTTACTGCACAATATGTTGAAATTATGGATAAACATTTCACACATTAGGAAATTTCATTAGGGAAGTTCTTAAAGCGGAGTTCCGCCAAAAAAAAAGTCAGCAGCTACAAAAAGTGTAGCTGCTGACTTTTAATAATTGGACACTCACCAGTCCCACGGTCCAGCGATGCAGGCGTACGAAGCCCCACTCCTCTCTCCCTCCTCTCCACGGTGCTGGCATTCTTACTGTGGGCACCCGGCTGTGGCTTCACAGCCGGGTACGCACTGCGCATGTGTGAGCCACGCTGAGCACTGTAAATGGCTGGGCAATCTTCTGGGATCTGTGATGTGTCCCAGAAGATAGCAGGGAGGGAGGGGGGAGAGGTGAACTTCCTTCCGGTGCCGCGGAGCCCCGGGAGGAAATGGGAGCTGGATGCCTCTAAAAAGAGGGTATCCACTCCCCCACAAAAAAATTACATGCCAAATGTGGCATGTCAGGGGGTTACCATCACTTAGGCCCCTTTCACACTGGGGCAGTTTGCAGGCGTTATTGCGCTAAAAATACTGCCTGCAAACTGCCCCAAAACAGCCTCCGCTGTTTGTTCAGTGTGAAAGCCCGAGGGCTTTCACACTGAAGCGGTGCGCTGGCAGGAAAAGAAAAAATCTCCTGTCAGCCGCATCTTTGGTGCGGTGAAGGAGCGGTGTATTCACCGCTCCTTCACCACTCCTGCCCATTGAAATCAATGGGACAGCGCGGCTATACCGCGGCTATAGCCGCGCTATACGAGTGGATTTAACCCTTTTTCGGCCGCCAGCGGGGGGTTAAAACCACACCGCTAGCGGCCGAATACCGCAGTAAAACAGCGCTAAAAATAGCGCTGTTTTACCGTCGACGCCCCCTACCGCCCCAGTGTGAAAGGGGCCTAAAAGCGGAGGTTCCATTGTTGGGTGGAACTCCGCTTTAAAACATTAAAATTAAATAAATCCCCAGGACCTGAAGGTTTATCTAACGGTTATTATAAAAAATATGCTGATCTTTTAATACCTCACTTGGTCTTATATTTCAACCATCTAAGAGAAGGAAATAGTATTCTAAATGATGAAAACATAGCATTTTTTAGTGTTATTCCCAAACAACATAAAGACCATACCGAAATATCAAACTATAGATCTATATCCCTAATTAACTGTGACCTTAAAATTCTTAAGAAAACCTTAGCATTATGACTTAATTCTTTCTTAGAACATTATATTCATAAGGAGGTTTTATCAAACATCAACAGACCGCAGATCAAATCTGTCTATCCTTAAACCTCACATTGGGACTCCCCATTAATTCGCCAAGCTAAGTTATTATCATTGGACCTTCACAAGGCCTTGATAGTTTGTCCTGGGATTTTTTTTTTTCTCGGTATTAAAAAATATGCAATTTGGCCCTTTTTTCTTATGCATTTTACGTACTCTATACCACACTCCCACTGCACACATTCTTCTTAAGGATTATAAATCTGACCCTAGAAATATACAACGTGGCACAAGACACAGTTGTCCTCTTTCGTCCCTTCTACTTGCGGCATTCATTGTGGACATTATGAACATAAATGCGCATTATATGCAGATGATGTTTTGATTGATATTACGGGACTGATAGTAAATAAAACAAATCAATTATCTTAAACCTCAATCTCTCCAAATCTACATTTAACTCACTTAAACATAATTAAAACAAAATGAATATCTTACCAAAAATGTTATATCTTTTTCGAAATCTCCCTATCATAACTCATAAACAATACCTTCTTTTACTTCAAAGAAAAATCTTACATTTTATTTGGGGACAAAAACACCCTAGAATTAATAAACTAACAATTTACACTTCTAGGGGTCCCAAATTCCTACAATTCCTGGTCCAACGCCACACTGGGTTGATATGGAGGCCCTTGTATGCTCTAAAGGTTCAATTGCAGCTTTAATGTGGATTCCTAGCAAATTGAGACCCACTATCTTATGTCCTAATCTTTCATTCTCTTTATCAATTTGGGATAGATGTCATATAAGGAAAAATCTTTGTTCACCTCATACACCTTTTAGCTCCTTTACTTAATAATCCTGAATTTATACCTGTATTATCCTCTGATCTTTTTTAGTGGTGGAAAAATAAAGGTTTGTCACGTACTATGATTTTTTTATCTGGAACTAAATTATACTCACTAAACTATTATCAATCCATATTACAATTGCCATCCTCAGAACTATCTAGATACAACTTGATTAATTTATTCTTGGAAAATAAACGTAATGGAATTAGTCACCCATCCACGTTATCCCTATTTGAACAATCTTGTGTTACTAGAAATCTCACAACAGGCTGTATATTTATTATACAAAATATTTTAATTGAACCGACACATAAGTTCACATATATGACACAATGGAAAAAAGATCTTAATTTTTCTTGGGAAATCTCAGAATGGTATGAAACGATCAATAATCTCTCTAAAATTTCAACAAATATGTCTTTAGTGGAATCTAATTACAAAACTCCATTAAGATGGTACATGGTTCCTTTAAGAATAGCTAAAATAAGTCGACAGGTCTTCTATATGTTTTAGAAATTGTGGTCAAGAAGGTTCTATGGTACACATCTGGTGGCGATGTCCTAAAATATGTTAATTTTAGATAAAAATATCTTTGTACATGAAGTTACAATTATAAATATTATTAAATCCCCTGACATTGCTCTTTTTCAAAAATTTGATATGAGTTTACCTAAACACACCAAACACTTAATTTTTTATATAATCTAGTACTAATTAGTTATACCAAAAGTTGAACTGGGTTATGATCAACGATAAATTGACTTGCATTTTGAATAAATGCCTAACTACTTTTGAAAATACATGGTGACCTTGGTTACATTATTCATCTTTGCATGCTAGCGATTCCTGAAATATAACCCTTAAATGTCCTTATCTTACCCACATTCTTCTTCTGTATTCTTTTTTTTTTTTTATATAATATATTTCTTTTGGCCTAAACAACTTTAAAAACACTTCATTTGATTAGAGATTCATTACAATAATACGTATTATAAAATGAGAATTGATGATTAAATATTAATTCTATTAATATCTTATTTAAACAATAAAAATAATTTAATTATTTGATTTTGTCGATAAATATCTCTACTTTCTTTTTATTAGGGATACCTTTAAATGTCTATTGTATTTATATATATATTGTTCTTTATTTGATCCAACAATGTATTTATTACACTGTGTTAAGAAAAACCAATAAAATTATTGAATTCAAATTGGGAGACATATGCGGACACATCCCCCTTGCACAGCTAATCATTGAGAAGATCGATGTACTGCTGTTTCTCTGCCTCCTGCTGGACCCCCCCTACTGCAGTCTCCATTGGAAATGGTAGTAACTCACACAGACAGGTGCAATAGAAAACTTGTATTGAAGTAATGCAATGACAGTTCACAACAACCCAGAGTGACGACTGCCTAACCGGGTACACTCACGGATTTCAACAATGCAAAGTTGACAGAGTGTCAGAGTCAGCCAAGTTGACAGAGTGTTAAGAGGGCAGAATGCAGCCTGGCTGTCTGGTGTCCAAGCCGGAAGATGTCCAAAGAGTTACAACCCTATGCTTACCCTCCCGCTAATACTGTCCCTAATAGGCAGGGTACCTGTCCCTACTCTACCCACTCCCATAAAGTGCACCAAGCCTGGGAGCCAGGGCCTTAAATAGGCCCTGCCTGACCCAAGATGGATGCCAGAGTCGCATGGGGCGGCAGCATCCAATTGTGTATTTCCCCAGCGACCCAGGAAATAGTAGAGTAACTTTGTTCCTCTTGACTTTCTCTCTAGCTGTACCTGCAGTGGAGAAAGTAGATTATACCTGCTTACAAACCATTTACAGGAGGCTTTGTATTCATTTACAAAGTTGGAGCTAGTGATATAATTTGCCCATCTTTCCACCTCAGCCAGTCAGAGGAAGCTTTTTATTCATTCATAGAATACAAAGCTTCCTGTGAATGGCTGAGCAGTACTCAACTCTCTTTTGTTGCAGGAGCTGAATAGGAAGTTTGTGTCCTGCTGCCAAAACACAGCGCTGTGCACTGTATGTAGCTGTTGCTTCATACAGAGATGACAGTAACCACAAGTGTTATGCCGCGTACACACGGTCGGACTTTTCGGCTACAAAAGTCCGACGGCCCTTCCGACAGACTTTCGACGGACTTTTGGCGGACTTGCTGCGGACTTTCTAATGAACGGACTTGCCTACATATGATCACACAAAAGTCCGACAGCCTAGTACGCGGTGACGTACACCAAGTCTGATGAGACTATAAAACGGAAGTTCAATAGCCCGTACGACACCCTTTGGGCTCCTTCTGCTAATCTCGTGTTTATTTCGTGTTAATAGAAGTCTGGTGAGAGACAATTCGCGCTTGTGAGACTCGTATTTTTCA